>NW_018404876.1:155176-194225 GCF_002113885.1 Mizuhopecten yessoensis | reverse complement strand
TTGAGAAATAGCGATAACAAACTTTCAATATCAAAATCCAAGATGGCTGCCTGTCGGCCATGTTGTTTATCCGATCAGTCTCAAAAGTTGCCCTGCACAGCTTAGGACCAAGGGAAACCTACCTATAAAATTTGAGAAAGATCCCTCTGGTACTTCTTGAGAAATACGGATAACAAGAATTGTTTAAGGACAGACCACGGACGGACCAAGGACCACGCACGGACCACGGACCACGGACCACGCACGGACCACGGACCACGAACGCAGGGTGATTTGAATAGCCTACCATCAGATGATGGTGGGCTAAAAATAGAGCTTAAACATTTTATGTCTTGATAAATAATAATAATAATAATAATAATATACAACATCTATATAGCGCCCTATATAATTTGTAAAATTACTCTAAAGCACTTTACAACATATGGATAATAGTAATGGTTATAATTGTGAAAACAAAAAAACAAAGGCTTACAATCACTTTTATACATTTAAGCAAGCAATGTGCACATGATTGAACAAATAAAAGGGTGGTATTTACATAACGTCTTTGCAAAGATTCTAAAATGCAGACGTGAAGAGGTGAGTTTTGATGTCCCTCTTGAACTTGGCCAGGGTATTGGACTTTCTAATTGCAGATGGTAAGCTATACCACAACGTAGCCGAAACCCTTCCAAAGCATCTGTTTCCGTAGGTCACAGTACGAGATTTTGGGACACACAACAAAGATTCTGCCTCCGACCGCAATGATCGTGACGGCTGATACAGGATAACAAGCTCCTGTATGTACTGAGGAGCTGTTCCATTCAGTGCCTTGTATGTGTACACCAGAATTTTGTACTGCGACCTGTATCGTACAGGTAACCAGTGCAATGAATAGAGCACAGGTGTGATGTGCTCTCTCTTTCGAGTACGAGTAACTAGCCGTGCTGCAGTGTTCTGGACCCTCTGCAGACGACTAGTTAGTTTGTCAGATATACCACAGAGCAGGGCGTTACCATAATCCAACCGAGAGGTAACAAGTGAATGCACCAAAATCTTGCATGCATCTGCAGTTAAAAACTGCCGAATACAGCCGATGTTCCTGATCTGGTAGTAACAGGATTTGGCAATAGCGTTCACTTGTTTCTCCATGTTGAGCGAACTATCAAAGTATACCCCTAGGTTTTTAACAGCTGGAACAGTCTCAATAGTTCTGGCACCGACCTTGAGCTGGAGAGCCATTGTTTGCCGACACTTTGGGGAAAAGACGATTAGTTCCGTCTTTTCCAGATTAAGTTTAAGCATGTTGGCGTTCATCCAGATACTGATATCTGTCAGAAAAATGAAGGATTTTGTTTCTGAAAGGTTTAATTTTGTGCCTTTCTGGACTGACCATTAGTGTCTGGATTAACACACTCTTATACTCAAGGTACACCAATCATTTCCGTCAGGTGTCATATCATGGTTGAAGTCAAAGGTTAATTGTACTGGTAGGCCTTAGTTAGGGCATAAAAGTAGGCGTACGTCAAAGTGTCAGGCAATGGTTAATAAGGGTTAACAGTTATGGTTGTGTCAGCCTGTAAGACTGGGTTACAACTGGGTGTAAGGCTAAGGTTGTAAAAGCTAGGTTGGAAGCCAAGCCCGTGTCAGGGTGGTGTGTGGCTAGGCCTGCAACAGGGTTAAGGCTAGGACTGTGTCAGGGTGAAAGGCTAGGCCTGTGTCAGGGTGTACGGCTAGGCCTGTGTCAGGGTGTATGCCAAGGCCAGTGTTAGGGTGTATGGCAAGGCCTGTGTCAGGGTGTAAGGCTAGGCCTGTGTCAGGGTGTATGGCTAGGCCTGTGGCAGGGTGTAAGGCTAGGCCTGTGTCAGGGTGTATGGCTAGGCCTGTGTCAGGGTGTACGGCTAGGCCTGTGTCAGGGTGTATGGCTAGGCCTGTGTCAGGGTGTACGGCTAGACCTGTGTCAGGGTGTAAGGCCAAGTCTGTGTCAGGGTGTATGGCTAGGCCTGTGTCAGGGTGTAAGGCTATGTCTGTGGCAGGGTGTAAGGCCAAGTCTGTGTCAGGGTGTATGCCTAGACCTGTGTCAGGGTGTAAGGCTATGTCTGTGGCAGGGTGTAAGGCCAAGTCTGTGTCAGGGTGTATGCCTAGACCTGTGTTAGGGTGTAAGGCTATGTCTGTGGCAGGGTGTAAGGCCAAGTCTGTGTCAGGGTGTATGCCTAGACCTGTGTCAGGGTGTAAGGCTATGTCTGTGGCAGGGTGTAAGGCCAAGTCTGTGTCAGGGTGTATGCCTAGACCTGTGTTAGGGTGTACGGCTATGGTCTGTATCAAGTTGTAATGCTTATGCCTATGTCAGGGTGTAAGGCTAGGCCTGTGTCAGGGTGTAAGGCTAGGCCTGTGGCAGGGTGTATGGCTAGGGCTGTGTTAGGGTGTACGGCTAGGCCTGTAACAGGGTGTAAGGCTAGGACTGTGTTAGGGTGTATGGCTAGGCCTGTGTCAGGGTGTAAGGCTAGGCCTGTAACAGGGTGTAAGGCTAGACCTGTGTCAGGGTGTAAGGCTAGGCCTGTGTCAGGGTGTACGGCTAGGCCTGTAACAGGGTGTAAGGCTAGGACTGTGTTAGGGTGTACGGCTAGGCCTGTGTCAGGGTGTAAGGCTAGGCCTGTAACAGGGTGTAAGGCTAGACCTGTGTCAGGGTGTAAGGCTAGGCCTGTGTCAGGGTGTACGGCTAGGCCTGTAACAGGGTGTAAGGCTAGGACTGTGTTAGGGTGTACGGCTAGGCCTGTGTCAGGGTGTAAGGCTAGGCCTGTAACAGGGTGTACGGCTAGGCCTGTGTCAGGGTGTAAGGCTAGGCCTGTGGCAGGGTGTAGGCTAGCTAGGCCTGTGTCAGGGTATACAACTAAGGTCTGTGTCAGGGTGTAAGGCTATGTCTGTGGCAGGGTGTAAGGCCAAGTCTGTGTCAGGATGTAAGGCCAAGTCTGTGTAAGGGTGTAAGGCTATGGTCTGTATCAATTTGTAATGCTTATGCCTATGTCAGGGTGTAAGGCTAGGCCTGTGTCAGGGTGTAAGGATAGGCCTGTGGCAGGGTGTAGGCTAGCTAGGCCTGTGTCAGGGTATACAACTTAGGTCTGTGTCAGGGTGTAAGGCTATGTCTGTGGCAGGGTGTAAGGCCAAGTCTGTGTCAGGATGTAAGGCAAAGTCTGTGTAAGGGTGTAAGGCTATGGTCTGTATCAATTTGTAATGCTTATGCCTATGTCAGGGTGTAAGGCTAGGCCTGTGTCAGGGTGTAAGGATAGGCCTGTGGCAGGGTGTAGGCTAGCTAGGCCTGTGTCAGGGTATACAACTTAGGTCTGTGTCAGGGTGTAAGGCTATGTCTGTGGCAGGGTGTAAGGCCAAGTCTGTGTCAGGATGTAAGGCAAAGTCTGTGTAAGGGTGTAAGGCTATGGTCTGTATCAATTTGTAATGCTTATGCCTATGTCAGGGTGTAAGGCTAGGCCTGTGTCAGGGTGTAAGGATAGGCCTGTGGCAGGGTGTAGGCTAGCTAGGCCTGTGTCAGGGTATACAACTAAGGTCTGTGTCAGGGTGTAAGGCTATGTCTGTGGCAGGGTGTAAGGCCAAGTCTGTGTCAGGATGTAAGGCCAAGTCTGTGTAAGGGTGTAAGGCTATGGTCTGTATCAATTTGTAATGCTTATGCCTATGTCAGGGTGTAAGGCTAGGCCTGTGTCAGGGTGTAAGGATAGGCCTGTGGCAGGGTGTAGGCTAGCTAGGCCTGTGTCAGGGTATACAACTAAGGTCTGTGTCAGGGTGTAAGGCTATGTCTGTGGCAGGGTGTAAGGCCAAGTCTGTGTCAGGATGTAAGGCCAAGTCTGTGTAAGGGTGTAAGGCTATGGTCTGTATCAATTTGTAATGCTTATGCCTATGTCAGGGTGTAAGGCTAGGCCTGTGTCAGGGTGTAAGGATAGGCCTGTGGCAGGGTGTAGGCTAGCTAGGCCTGTGTCAGGGTATACAGCTTAGGTCTGTGTCAGGGTGTAAGGCTATGTCTGTGGCAGGGTGTAAGGCTTAGGCCTGTATCAGAATGTAAGGCCAAGTCTGTGTCAGGATGTAAAGCCAAGTCTGTTTCAGGGTTAGTGGCTAGATTTGTCAGGGTTAGTGGCTAGGTTTGTGTCAGGGTGTAAGGCTAGGTATGTGTTAGGGTGAAAGGCTAGGGCTGTGACAGGGTGTAAGGCTAGGCCTGTGACAGGGTGTAAGGGCTAGGCCTGTGTCAGGGTGTAAGGCTAGGCATGTGTCAGGGTGTAAGGCTAGGTTTGTGTCATGGGAGTAAGGCTTGTGTCAGGGTGTAAGGCTAGGCTTGTGTCAGGCTGTAAAACTAGACCTGTGTCAGGGTGTAAAGCTAGGCTTGTGTCAGGGTATAAGGTAAGGCCTGTGTCAGGCTGTAAGGCTAGGGTTTGTCAGGCTGTAAAAATATTGTGGTATCAGGGTGTAAGGCAGCAGGGCTGCTACAAGATGAAAAGCTAGACCTGTGTCTGGGTGTAAGACAGCAGGCCTGTGTCAGGATGTAAGGCTAGCATGTGTCTAAGACAGTAGGCCTGTGTCAAGTGAACAGGTGGTAAAAAGAAGAAAAGAGGGTAATTGATGGGACAGGGAGAGCAGGGGACTAAGGGAGGAAAAGAAGGGAAGGAGATGAAGGGGATAGGGAGGGATGAAGGACAGGAAAAGGGAAGAGGGAAGGAGGAAAGACGGAAGGAAGGGGGAATTAATGGAATATATAGTGAAAGAGAGGAGTGAATGATAGTGAAAGGGAGGAAGGGATGAAAGACAGATGGAAGCCAAGGAAAGAGAACTGAAAGACAAAAAAATGTGAAAGTGGATGAAAGACAAGAGGGGAGGGAAGGCGGTAGCGGAAGACAGGGAGGGATAAGGGTCGAGGACAGGGAAAAGATTGAAGACAAAGGGAAGAAGGATAGGAGACAGAAGAAAGAAGGAGGAGGGATAAAAGACTGAGGAAAGAGGATTGATTGAATACAGTGGGAAAAGGATGGGGTTATGGAAGACAGGGAAAGGAAGGAGTGAAAGAAGGAAGGAACAAAAGACGGATGGAAGACAGAAAAATGTGAGGGAGGGGTTAAAAAAGACAGAGGGAATGGAAGAGGGATGAAAGAAAGTGTGATAGCGAAAGAAAATAGTCGGAAAAGGATGGAAGACAGAAGAAAGGGGAGAAAAGTGTGTTGGGGAATGAAGGGGTGTGGGTTCAGTGACAGAGAGATGGGAAAGATATTGAAAACAGATGAAAGAGGAGACCGGGATGAAGGCAGGGAAGGGGATTGTAGTTGGAAGACCGTGGGTGGAGGAGAAGGGTAGAAGACAATGAAGGGATGGAGGGTAAAAGACAGGAAAGAGGGAGTGGAGGAAGACAGAGAAGGGGACGGAGGGTAAAAGACAGGAAAGAGCGAGTGGTGGAAGACATAGAAGGGGATGGAGGGTAAAAGACAGGAAAGAGGGAGTGGAGGAAGACAGAGAAGGGGACGGAGGGTAAAAGACAGGAAAGAAGGAGTGGTGGAAGACAGAGAAGGGGACGGAGGGAAAAAGACAGGAAAGAGGGAGTGGTGGAAGACAGAGAAGGGGACGGAGGAGAGGATGGAATACACAAGGAAGGAATGGGTTTGTGCTTTGCATATCATTTTAAGAACTTGGATGGCGAGTAGCTGACTATTTGTTATGCAAAGGATAGATAGTTTAGACCCATTTAGTTATTTTTTCATTTGATATGAGCAATAATAGCGATACATATCTTGTACCTGTACTGATATCAAACCTCCTACTAACAATCTATAAGCAATGTATTCTACATTTCTACTGGAATTGAACTAACCAGGTAATTATTCAAATTTTACAAGTATAAGAAATAATTTATCTTTGACAGTATTTTCACAAAATAAATTTAATAAACAAAAGAACGATATTAAAGTATTGCAATGTGCAACATTGGTCCTTTTTCTTCTTCACAGGTGAAGTATTGCTTTTCATTCTCAAGACAAAACAGGAAAAAAGACATAATTTAACTGAAAACACATGTAGTTTTGCAACATATATATATATCACATCATCCATTAAGTGTATCTGACATTTTTGTGAACTTGACCTTTGACATTTGACCTATTGTGAATGAACTGACAATTCAGCGAACAAATTTAAAAGTCCTGTTTGAATAAAGGTTTCGTGTTAACCAACATAAAAGCTACATTTAGTTCTGGTAATGATGCTATCTCAGACAGAGATTAGGTAAATACCTCTGACGAGATAGATCTGATAAAAGAAATTGTCTATCCCTTCCAATCACTACATAATTATACACAAGTAAAAAATAAGAGTGTTTTTCCAAGCTCTTTCAACAAGCAGCTTCGAAAAAACTATCAATCTGATTATTCACAAGAACAGATGAAACAATGTATAGTTACCTTGTATAAACCTGTACTGTACTGCACGGACCTTCCGAGTACTTCCGAGTCCCTGCACCGTAAAATCCACAGCAAGTCTGGGTGTCTTTAACGATCCATCCACTTGCCCACATTGATTCCAGTCCTGTAGGCTAACTCTGAAACCATTGTCCAAAGATGTGGTGTATCATACACCTGTATACCCATACAACACATCAAATCAGTTGTCACATTTAAGAATCAGGATATCATGAAATAACCAATTTCCCTTATTATCATCTGACTGTTTTTAAAACATTTTTCCCCGATGGATGAGAACCAAACGATCAGCTCAGCGTGGTCTCCTACGCTCTCGCCTGGGAGATCAATACTGCCTTGCTTAGAGACATTGATCAATTTCTGATTGATAGCTTTAATGGTGAAAATGACGATTATTGTGTACCTTTTAAATAATTTTACAATAGACACTCAGCACAATTTGCGTCATTGTAGGTTCAGCATCGTTTGTCCAGAACATTTTTGGAGGACAAAATTTAATTTTAACTTTGGATGTACGAGGGCTTACACAAACATATGCATGGGACATCGGGGGTCAGAGTCTATAACTGACGATGAAAGTCATGTATTTACTTCTCCTTTATTATACAAATCTTAATCTGTTCCTAGATAAATTATTAAACGTGTGAAATCAATTCCTATTTCACACCAGACTTAAACAAGGTGATAATACAAGAATGAATATTTTATGAAGATAGCGATTTGTATAGGAAGTGTGGTGTTGTTGCCAATTCTCCTCCTTAACAAGTATAAGATCAATACATCCCCGGGATAGAGAAGAATTAACTACACATTCAGATACAGATGCTGATAGGCCCACTACAGTTCTAAGGTTAGTGGCTGAGACACCCTTCCTCCGAGATTCTTAAACATACCAAATTCCTACCTGACATCAATTAAATATGCTTTTCTCTTTAAATAGCAGCAAAGGCAAAATCTTTTGGAAAATTTTGAAGAATACGTTTCTTTATATAGCCTAAGAGTAATAATGATCAGATTGATGGGAATAAAGTATTGTGAAATTCTGTGGTAACCATGGTGATATAGGAGCCCTCTGTAATATGTTAATTTATCTAACTACGTAAAACAGTCACAAAAGGTGTAGGAGTGATTTATGCGATCCACCAAATTTGGTATTTTATATTAATTCCCCCACATACTGGGTTTATTAGGTAAAGGTGCTGATTTAATTCTTTTGATACTTTACAAATAGAAACAAAACAAGAATAATCTAAAAATCATCATGTTCTATTGAAAGATATGTTTGTTAACAACATGTAGAATTATGTCCAAGTTATGCAGAATGTTTGTCAAAATGATAAACTCTCGGCCCATAGTGTAGATCAGGCCAGAGTACATGATACTGGACAACGTTAACATACATGTAGTACATCCAGGGAAAAATCCTTAACAAATATTTGGTGGCTGATTATTCCTCCTACATGTATGTGTTAATATGCTGAATTAATATGTATATCTGTTTTAAGAAAATCTCTAGTTTTAACATATAAAGTAAGTAGATACATATGTACAGCGAAAAATGAAGTTTGTATTTAGTCTTCGCTTTGAATATTTTTCACTTTAAATTGACAAATCAGGGTCTCAGCAGCATTTAAGTGACTGCAGAAAATTATAAACTCAATCGCTGACTCCTACATCACACAATACTTTATTGTGACATCATTATGTAATAACAATTTTAAATCACTGATACCTATTATCACAATGCTTTATTGTGACATCATTATGTAATAACTATTATAAATCACTGATACCTCTTATCACAATACTTTATTGTGACATCATTATGTAATAATAATTATAAATCACTGATACCTATTATCACAATACTTTATTGTGACATCATTATGTAATGATAATTATAAATCACTGATACCTATTATCACAACACTTTATTGTGACATCATTATGTAGTAGCAATTATAAATCACTGATACCTATTATCACAATACTTTATTGTGACATCATTATGTAATAATAATTATAAATCACTGATACCTATTATCACATACTTTATTGTGACATCATTATGTAATAATAATTAAAAATCACTGATACCTATTATCACAACACTTTATTGTGACATCATTATGTAATAGTAATTATAATTCACCGATACCTATTATCACAATACTTTATTGTGACATCATTATGTAAAGACAATTATAAATCACTGATACCTATTATCACAATACTTTATTGTGACATCATTATGTAATAACAATTATAAATCACTGACACCTATTATCACATACTTTATGGTGACATCATTATGTAATAATAATTATAAATCACTGCTACCTATTATCACAACACTTTATTGTGACATCATTATGTAATAATAATTATAAATCACTGATACCTATTATCACAATACTTTATTGTGACATCATTATGTAAAGACAATTATAAATCACTGATACCTATTATCACAACACTTTATTGTGAGATCATTATGTAATATTAATTATAAATCACTGATACCTATTATCACAATACTTTATTGTGACATGATTATGTAAAGACAATTATAAATCACTGATACCTATTATCACAATACTTAATTGTAACATCATTATGTAATAATAATTATAAATCACTGATACCTATTATCACAATGCTTTATTGTGACATCATTATGTAATAACAATTATAAATCACTGATACCTATTATCACAATACTTTACTGTGACATCATTATGTAATAATAATTATAAATCACTGATCCCTATTATCACATACTTTATTGTGACATCATTATGTAATAATAATTATAATTCACTGATACCTATTATCACAATACTTTATTGTGACATCATTATGTAATAACAATTATAAATCACGGATACCTATTATCACAATACTTTATTGTGACATCATTATGTAAAGACAATTATAAATCACTGATACCTATTATCACAATACTTAATTGTAACATCATTATGTAATAATAATTATAAATCACTGATACCTATTATCACATACTTTATTGTGACATCATTCTATAATAACAATTTTAAATCACTGATACCTATTATCAAAATATGTTATAGTGACATTATTACATAATATCAAACCAACGGTAAATCGCTGATTCCTTCGTCACAATAGATAGGACTTTATTGTGATTTTGTTATAAATGATATTTATGGATTAGCATTGGATGCAATGATAAACTTTTGCTTTGTTAATCATAGATGACAATCCTTTATATTTGATAAAAAAAAGGATTATTTTCTTATTTGTTTCTAGACAAATACCAATATTTCAGTTCATAAGATGACAATTTCAAATTATTTTTCCTCCCCAGAAAAATCTCATTGTACAGTTGGTATTAGCACCTACTTTATGTAAAATACAGCTAGCTATAGTCATCACCGAGAAACACAGAATAACTTTGGTAGGGTGAAGGCTTTATAGGGGTAATATAGCTATGCTTACCTTTTATCTACCGTACCTCTTTGATTAGAATATGGAGTTGATCAACAGAAATCTGATTATTTTATTGTAATGTGAAAGATTTTTAGTCATAACACTCTGAAAGAAGACTATTTGAATGGGAGACACATCTGCAGGGTAGCCAGTTTTTGACATCTTTAAGATACTGTAACAACTTCTACATTCTCACTCTTTCTACCTAGTACATAAAACTTATACCATATATAGTGCTCTATTTATTAAATATTCAATATTAATTTATTTATTCCAACTAATTTTAAAACCTGGTCATTTAGTAACAAAATTTAGCATCTCATACAATGTATGAAATTAATTTAGATAATTTAGAGAAGATTTTTAAACAAAAGTCTCAAAAGGAAACATATTTTAACAAATTCTTTAAAATAATTAAGTTTGCAGAAACAATAACTTGGTGCTTCTGTCCTTCTTTAGTCTCAATGATCATCTTAAATCAAGACAACTTTTCCTCTGTGAGGTCAAAGGAGAGCAGGAACCCAAAAGAAAATGTGCAAAGATCTAGTATTACCCCATAGAATTAATTTCAGAGAGTTTTCACTTAATTTCTTGAATTTAATTTTCTAAAAAAAAATCATAGAAGTTATGCACATGTAATCAACACTTTATGTGTAGGTACTTAAAAAAACAAAAAAAACAATGTAGTCCCTCTTTATGAAGTTTTCTATAAAGGTTTAATCAGTAAAGTTATTTAGTAGAATCCATCATCCAATCAGACTAAATAGATAATTGCCCTTAAATGACCTTCAGGTAAATTAAAATACCATATGACCTGAAAAATATCCAGTAGGTCTCTTTCTCTTTCCAACTTCTTTATCTTTATGAAGTTCAATGAAGATGAACCAATCAGATTGGAAAATCAAACTTGAATGAATTAGAAGTTTAATTGAATGACTTTCAGCTTGAGTGCAACTTAACAAAATATGAACGTCTGTAACCTCTAACCGTTTACTGCTAAATGATGTTCACATGTACAATTCATTCAGTTTAAATGGATTTTAAACAATTTGTCTGGTATATGATAAATTATCTAGGCACTCCTGTTACCTCCCACACTCAGACCTCCTACATGTACATAATTTGACAGAACCTCTTTCACATGTGATGTAAAATTGATTAAAGTTTAATTTAATTCTGATTTATAATTAGTGGTAAAACAAAAGAAATTAATTGCAGCTTTCTAAGCTAGAATTTGCCAATGTGCCAGAGTAATTATCAAAAATTTGACAGGTATCAATGATTGTGTAGGCATAAAATACGTATTCTACAACACAAACATTTACTACATATCATGAAAGTTTACTTACTTTAACCATTATGTTCTTCAATGAGCAAGCTCATTATGAAAAAAGTATGAATAAAATTTTAAAAGTAAAAAGTGTAAATAATGGTATATGATAAAACCTTACCCAGTAGAGGGACCCACGGTACCTACCTGTCCCTGGTATTGTGGCTATATGTTTATGATAATACATCGAAGTCTAATCTCTGTAATTTATTCATTGTCAGAAAACTTTCTTAGGTAGAGATATCACTGCATGTGACTTAATACAGCTCAGACGTTATTGTGTTGAATTTCTTGGTGATTATATAAAGTTCTGCTTGACTGAATACAAAAAGAGGCCAAATGGGCCTGTATTATTTACTTGTTATTCAGAGTTGTTGGCAAACACATCTCACACTCGTGACCTTCAAGATGGGTCAAGGTAAAGATTTTAAACAAACTTGATAGTAAGAGAGCTGACATACATGCTTTCTATCATTGCTCCATGCCTTTGTTTAACGTATTACATAAACACTTCAAAGTTCAAGGTTCAAATCTCTGTCTGGCCGTGCATTTTGGACCACTGCTTGTTTGTTTGAAATACTGGCAAATGGATACCAAAACCTAGATTGTAAAAGGGGATACCAAAACCTTGATTGTAAAAGGGGATACTAAAACCTAGATGTGTAAAAGGGGATACCAAAACCTAGATTGTAAAGGGGGGAGGGGGCAAAACTGTGGCGGGGCTGGACTAGATGGTTTATCAGCGACCAAGTGCTTAACTGATCAGCATTTGTGTATAGTTCGGAGGTCTCGAGTGTGAATCCTGGTCTGGTCATGCATTTTTCCCCTCCTGTTTCTCATCTTCATTTCATGAAAAATGAAAATGAAAATGAAAATGTTTCAAGATTAGTAATTTCATTAATATATTAATACAAAACCCTACCGTCTGTGGTACGTTACTTTTGCTCTGAAATGGGCAACTATATCTATAGGTCTATTTTACTTTGCATATTCCTTCAAATTGACGCATTGGTATGAACCTCCAGTACTTTCAACACACAAAACTGGATTTTTTTTTTTAAACAATTAAGGCATTAAGTATTGTAACAGAGAGACGGACAAAGTACAATTACATTTGTCTCTTCCAGCAGTAACCATGGGCGACAAATAAAATCAATTTTAAATAAACTTATAATTTAAGCTCTATAAATAGAGATTTGTTTTAAGTTCATGGTACTATCTTTTATCATGATTGTGAAGCAGTATTGCACTTTTTACAAAGAATCAATTTCTGTTTTTCTGGCTTTCTAAAACAAGACTGATGTTTTTAAACCATGCTACCATAAATTTCCAGTGCTGGCCATATCCTGCCCATCCATCTCACTGTACCAGACCAGACAGGGGTAGAAACTAGTGTCTATACATAGCCACAATTTAGTTATTGACCTACCAATAGAAAGCCAACCCAAAGGTCAACTCCTTCCAGGAGGATGTTTGGCAGTTACAGTAGTTACTGAGGCTGGTAGTCGATCGTGAGAATGCCAAACAATGATTTCTAAATAAAGCCAATGTCTCCTACAATTGATTGTAGCTGCCAGATATATAACGGTGGAGTCTACACTTAAAGACGACACAGGCCAATCCTACTAGTTCCAGGACTTGGTCTCCGGCCATATATTGTATCCAAAACAAGCAATTTATTTACTGTGTTTGCCTAACAAAATTGCAATGCTTGTGTTTCAGGGAAAATTGTCAGTATCCATAGTAATAGAGCATTGTACATAAAATCTGAGGAATCTGAGTTTGAGTCCATCAGACGTTCTGATTGATGGGCGCTAGTTAAAAGGACCCATCCCCATCACATGAAGTGATCGGCCAGACTACAAAGTGCTGCCACCCTCTGGGAAAGTCAAAGCATCCTATACCACAGAAAATGGTGTAATGGATAATAAGGCAATCCTGTAATGTGTTTATGTCCTTGTGATAAGTTGACTTTCTGGCGACACTGCTTCCTGGTCCAGACAATATAAATGACCATCATATACCCAACACCTTTTGGCACAGATCAATCACATACAAAATGTTAACACTCTAAGTTAATATGGCAAAGCTTTTTGGTTAGATTTGAAGTATTGATAATATATGAGACCAGATACACAATGTCAGTGTTCGCATTAAATCTGTTTTTGTACCAAAAAATGCAAAAAAAAGTAGCAAGGCGAACCCCTTTCCCCCCAGGGCTTTTTATCGTGTTCCATTGCATATCCAAACTGTTCACTTGTTTCGGACCCCGTTTTTGAAACGGCAAATGCTATCACTGAAAATGATCAGTTGGAAAGGATTTATGTATTTGTCATTTGTATACATGTGGCAGCAGTTTTGCTTTAGTTCAGACTAATGTCTCACTCAAACTTAGAGATCAGATATTGTTAGACTTGTATTACTAAAACTTAAACAACGAATCTGAGTTCACACATTTTATCATTAGACTTAAACAAGAAATCATAAATAAGACATTTCAACACTTAAGCTGAATATACAGTAGCAGTCCCTGACTGCTATGCACCGAGTCTGGTCTTCGCATTTCAATAAAGAAGAATATGTAATGTATGAATGACCTATACAGAGATGGGCAAGGACAACCTGGTCTCAACAGTTCTCTCTATAGCTTTGTAATTGGGATACCATTCAGTTTTGGTTTTACGGAGTGTAATTTGTTGTCTACAAATTTATTCCAAATTTATTTTGCCACTTTGACTTCACAGATTTTGTTATCAATGGTTTAAAATCAGTAAAATGAAGTTTAAACTCAACAGGTGGTAATATCAAAGCCACTTTGGCGGCGTGATCTGCCTTTTCATTACCTGGTATTCCTACATGTCTGGGAACCAAGCATATTGTGATATGATATTTTGAGGTAATGCTATGTAGTAATGTACAGAATGTAAATATTTGACTAATTGAGATATTTGTCAAAGTTTATTGCAAAATCTCTGTAGAACAGATAGGGAATCGGATAATATGATTGACTTTGGTACATCATTTGGTTTAATGTGCTCAAGGACGATATAGATGGCATGGGCTTGGACCGCAGAAAATATTGATGCAACATTAAGTAGCCAGCATCCAATAGTGGCATCTTCTGTAACCATGGATGCGGCGACCTCATGATCAACTTTCAAACCATCAATATGAATTGATTAAAAGTCCCTGCATTTCAACTGTAGTTTCAAAAAGGATGAAAGAAAGGCGTAAGATTCAGAGTTAAATTTGGCCCATGCCTATTATCAATACCAACACAACCCTTGCATGTAGCTGTGATACGTATACGAACAGATAACAATTGTTCATGACGGTTTTTAAAATTTGCTGTTTTATTTTTGAGGAATTTATATAAAAGAGTGGAAAACATAACCATTATTTTAGATGGTAATCAAGTCATTATCGGTCATAAAATCACCTTGTGTAACAGCCTTGTATGCTATAAGATTTCTGATCACTACAGTATTTGGCAAACCTTATCTTGCTTCATCCAAAAGTATACACTTTAGTCACTTAATAACCATGAGATAAGCAATACTTCATTTTTTTAATGCACCATCAATTTTTGCTGAAGTATGCCCATAAAATGACTGTTTGGTCAACTTTGCTTTTACCCTATATGTCAATAACTTGTATGGTCAATTGTCACAAACATAAAATATACCATACCATAAATAACTCGTTCTTTGTCCTAATCAAACATTAAACAAATGCAATGCATGTAATTATGGAATCTCAAAGTGCAAGCAAAGAAATTCAAAGGGACAATTTTCTTTAGCCTATCAACTCATTCACCCCTGAAATTTCATCATGAATTATTCCAACCTTTGAATTGGGGGAGTTCAGTTGTGTCTTCAGGGGTGAATGAGTTAATGAGAATCACCCATAGTGTAACAGGAGAGGTCAAATGTACAGCCAGACCAGGTATCAAATTCAGGACCTCTGAACTGTGGAGGGACAATCTGACCAGTCCAGCTTCTACCTGATCACTGGTGATCGGACCAGTTCCTCAGTCTACAGTGGCATAGAATTATAAGCATGGATTTCTCTAACAGAAGTGACTCCATATCACAGGAAACCAGTGTTTATTATATATCTGTAACTTGTTTTGCCACCTCAACAGTATATGTAGAAGATTACACATATAAGCGTTATAGCGTATATTATGCATTATTAACTTGATTCTACTGTATACATGTATGTCACAAAAACACACTTACCTGAGTTCGGCAGAGTAAAAGTTAGTTATAAACACTCAAATTTCCTACACATGCCCGACTTGTCTATATTTAAATGAGCAACAGAGTGTTTGTTATTTAGTCAGGTGTAAAGGTGACGTAGGCTGGGATGGTAGACCTTGGCTGAGTGTGGTGAACTTTTAAAGCAGGTGTTTATATATGGTCCATTGGTTTTTACCTTCAGTGTTGATACTCGCGTTCAGATGTTGACAACTTTCTTTTAAATGTGTCTCTCCACAGGCTGCCCTATGTAGGTTCACCTATACATACAGACTGCTAACAGGCATGTCACACCCCTTTACTGGTTAAATAGGACATGCTACCTGTAATAAAACATTCCATGTTAGCTTTTTTGAACTCTTTAGATCTTAATAAATAACAATGAAGGTATTCCATCTATGCACATACAGAATATATAGAATGGTGGAAGTATGTCAGTAATAAAGAACAATTTTAAATATGACCATTGGTTAAACAGTTGAAAAATGGCTGTTTTTGTCTGCAAAATGACATTTGAACACAAGATTTTTGCAAAAACACAGCCTTGAAAATTACAATTAATGAAGTATCTACCTGTAGGCTGTACATGTACTCCTGAAGTAATGATGTAGTGACTGTTATCGAGACAACTGTACATTACATGCTTCATAATGATATGCTTCAAGGGCCCAGAATGATGAAATGTATTTCAATTGGATATATCATATAACTAAGCACAAAGCTAACAAAGCAGACTAAACACATGTATAATTTTACCTTTATACTATTGAAAACAGGTTCTCACTCAGCCTTGTTAGCTTCATGATAAGTTGTGATATGTACAAAGTAAATACATGTTGTTAGTTTTCTTGTTGAAGGGACTTCAAGGATACTTCAGGAGTACAATAAATATACAGTCATTCTTTTATCATTTAATTTGTTATACTAAAGGAAGGCTACTGTATTCATGTGTAACAGGAGAGGAAAAATGCACGGCCAGACCGGGGTTCAAACCCGGGACCCTCCAAACTCTATAGCCAGATGCTCTACCAATTGAGCTATCCGGTCGCCGACATTCGACCAAGTCCAGTTCCACTATATTCCTCTCTCCTTTAACAAAGTCTTTGACCCCAAAGACACAGGAGACCCTATACCACCTTCTGTGGGTTTATTTTGTTGGGCGCCAAATGTGACAGGAGAGGAAAAATGCATGTCCAGAATGGGGTTCAAACCCGGGACCTTCCAAAAGTCTTTTAGACGGACTCTCAACCAATTAAGTTATCTGGTTGCCGACTATCGACCCAGTCCAGTACCGCTACACATGTGCAAAACAAAATTGTAAAAGAAGGTCACTTTTCTGCCAAAAACAAACAGATTTTCTTACACATCAGACCCAGGTAAAAGTTTACACTTGGACCAAAAGTGATCGAAGTTCTTTCAATATGGTTGGAATATAGCAGGGGCGGGTCCAGGTGAGGGCGTAATGGGCGTTGGGCGTACCCCCCCCCCTTTAAAAAAACAACAACAAAAAAAACCTATCGTAATCTGCTAATATTGTATTGAATATGGCAATTTATCATATTCATTAATTAAACACATACTCTGATTTCTTTTTATACTGATTCCCCCAACCGATGGGTGATCCGTAGTTTTTAAGCAAAAAAAAGGTCCAAGATTTCATTTCTCTTTTAAATATCCTAGAAACGCCCCTGTATAGTGTAGTCGTATACTAAGTGACTTAGCAAGTCTATATAAGTAAATTGCACTGTAGCCTACACACCGTCACGTCCAACGCTGCGAAAATACACCAGAGATGGTATGCAAATAATGATTATTGGAAGAAGAAGTACGCGAAAGCAAAGACTGGAAAGAGCAACAAAAACACTCAAAAACATACTTTCAGTTTCTTCTGCCAAAAAATCCCGCTCAGTTTGGTCGACCCCTATATATTTCTCTTTCTTAATGCCACACCGCTTCCTATTGACACAGACATCAATCGACTGTGCGACCTGTCAATTCAATTACAAATAGGTCTATAGGCCCTATAGACCTATTTGAATTTGAATTGACAGGTCGCACAGTCGATTGATGCCTGTCAATTCAATTACAAATAGGGCTATAGGCCCTATAGACCTATTTGTAATTGAATTGACAGGTCGCACAGTCGATTGATGTCTGTGTCAATAGGAAGCGGTAAGGCCTATTTCCTAAATTTTTCATACGGAAGTGATCGCTAACTTTCCAGGGGCGATTACTCTTTTCTCTTACATTGTTCGGCAGAGGATGTCCGAACAGCTCTAGACAAAAGGAATAAAAAGAAATTAAAATCAGGAAGATTACGACTAATTTTCCCGTCAAATCCAAGTCTGTTATGTTTGCAGCATACGACCAATCATTGTGTTTTTTATTTCCAATAATCTATCGTCGACACATTCACAGTTAGCCAACCTACTATGAGATACGGCAAAGGAAAAGATTTTCACCCACGATTCAATTAGATCTAGGAATATGTATTTAACACGCATAAAAATGATTTTCCTAACATCGTAAACATAAGCAAGAATGCATATCTACAGGTTACTGCTGTAAATATGTGTGATTCAGGTATCATGACACAAGAGAGAGAAAAAAAGAAAATTCTTAAATTCTGTCTCTTGTTCATATAGGTAATTGGTTGCTTTATTGAGAAGTTTGCTATATGTAAATGGTTTTTCACGTGCAAAGAAGTTCCTTTGCAACATTTTCCTGACCCAACTTAAAATGTAGTTTTAACATGTAAAAATACCTCCAAATACTTACGTATTTTAGTAGATCTTTATCGTTATGCTAGACAACATCGACACGCTCAAGAACTACAGCATTAATTTCTTGTTTTGTTTACATAACGTTAATGTTAGTTTTGCTGGAGTTCACATAACAGTGGCTACTAGGCCTATGTGACATGTGTCTGTAGCATAACCTTTGGGTTTTTCCCGGAATATAAATAAATATGGTGATAAATTACGTAGTTGATACTTTTCTGTATGTTTATACGAAATATCAAAAATATACGTCGAAAGATCGAATTTTATTCCGACATCTTGATAAACGTACCCAGGGACGATGATTGCTATTAAAAACGGCCGACATCTGCTTCGGACGCTCCTTTGATATGACGAATATATATTTAGATACTGTAATAACCAGGCATTTTCGTTTAAAGGTGTGATTTATGATTATGTAATAATTACATACTAACTACTATGGTTGGCCAGAGACGTATGAATACAGAGATTGTTGGCCATACATAGACTACATTGATCATGGTGCAAATTGACTAACACTATACGGGCTTTCTGATAGCACAAGATTAGTGTCCAGATTTAACCTTCCTTTGTCAAGACTTATATCTGTAAATTATTCAGACGTTGACGGGAATAATAGATTTACAAGTAATAGAGACTTTGTCAAAATGTAATTTGAAAAAAATGGTATGTTCAAAATCAAGAATTTGCAATCTTTGTGGAATTACAAAGCTAGCATATTTTGTGATGGGTGTGAAATCACGAGAGACAACTCTGTTGTGTATACATAACATGTACAGCGTAGGTACTGTATGTGGCGTTAGCGAAAAACTAACTAGTGGCTCCTGTCTCGTGCAAATGATTGTTTGATCAGGTAGTCTTTTTTGATATGATGCATTACAAGTGAAGACGCGCATGTACGGTGTACAGTACATGTACGGTGGTGGCTACAGTACATGTACGGTGGTGACTACAGTCCATGTACGGTGGTGGCTACTGTACATGTATGGTGGTGGCTACCGTACATGTACGGTGGTGGCCACAGTACATGTACGGTAGTGACTACAGTACATGTACAGTGGTGGCTACTGTACATGTACAGTGGTGGCTACAGTACATGTACGGTGGTGTCTACAGTACATGTACGGTGATGGCTACAGTTAATGTACGATGGTGGCTACAGTACATGTAAGGTGATGGCTACAGTACATGTACGATGGTGGTTACAGTACATGTACGGGGGTGGCTACTGTACATGTACGGTGTTGTCTACCGTACATGTACGGTGGTGGCTACTGTACATGTAAGGTGGTGGCTACAGTACATGTACGGTGGTTGCTACTGTACATGTACGGTGGTGGCTACAGTTCATGTACGGTGGTGACTACAGTACATGTACGTTGGTGGCTACTGTACATGTACGGTGGTGGGTACAGTACATGTACGGTGGTGACTACAGTCCATGTACGGTGGTGGCTACTGTACATGTACGGTGGTGTTCACCGTACATGTACGGTGGTGGCTACAGTACATGTGCGGTGGTGGCTACAGTACATGTACGGTGGCTTCAGTACATGTACGATGGTGGCTACAGTACATGTAAGGTGATGGCTACAGTACATGTACGATGGTGGTTACAGAACATGTACGGTGGTGGCTACTGTACATGTACGGAGGTGGCTACAGTACATGTACGGTGGTGGCAACTGTACATGTACGGTGGCTACAGCACATGTACGGTGGTGGCTACTGTACATGTAAGGTGGTGGCTACAGTACATGTACGGTGGTGACTACAGTCCATGTACGGTGGTGGCTACTGTACATGAACAGTGGCTACAGTACATGTACGGTGGTGGCTGCTGTACATGTACGGTGGTGGCTACAGTACGTGTACGGGGGTGGCTACAGTACATGTACGGTGGTGGCGACAGTACATGTACGGTGGTGGCTACTGTGCATGTACGGTGGCTACTGTGCATGTACGGTGGCTACTGTGCATGTACGGTGGCTACTGTGCATGTACGGTGGCTACTGTGCATGTACGGTGGCTACTGTGCATGTACGGTGGCTACTGTGCATGTACGGTGGCTACTGTGCATGTACGGTGGCTACTGTGCATGTACGGTGGCTACAGTACATGTACGGTGGGGGCTACTGTACATGTACGGTGGCTACAGTACAGATACGGTGGTGGCTACTGTACATGTACGGTGGTGTTCACCGTACATGTACGGTGGTGGCTACAGTACATGTACAGTGGTGGCTACAGTACATGTACGGTGGTGACTACAGTCCATGTACGGTGGTGGCTACTGTACATGAACGGTGGCTACAGTACATGTACGGTGATGGCTACCGTACATGTACGATGGTGGCTACAGTACATGAACGGTGCTGGCTACCGTACATGTACGATGGTGGCTACAGTACATGAACGGGGATGGCTACAGTAAATGTACGGTGGTGGCTACCGTACATGTACGGTAGTGGCTACAGTACATGTACGGTGGTGGCTGCTGTACATGTACGGTGGTGGCTACAGTACGTGTACGGGGGTGGCTACAGTACATGTACGGTGGTGGCTACTGTACATGAACGGTGGCTACAGTACATGTACGGTGGTGGCTACATTACACGTACGTTGGCTACAGTACATGTAGTTGCCCCAACCTTCCATGACTATCCCCGGATATCTTCTATGTCATAAAAGATATCAGGAGATCTTATTATCTTCTTAAAAATATTAGACATCTCATCTTATAAAATACATGTATGTTGCATGTAGATAATATTTAAGATACCTCAATGTAAGATATCTTATAAACTTGAAAGCTCTTTCTGTGTAAGATATTTTATTGGAACGGTAAAGATTTGTCTTTTTTTTTAAAGTAAATTTAGTATTCTATCTGTCATTTCGCATGATCTAATCAACATTTAAATCCAGCATTTATGCTTCAATCATTTAAACATGACGTAACGTCATCAGTAAAAATATTAAACGATCTATGCTTTACTGTGTAGCTTTGATGAAAGAATGAGCCTTAAATGAGAGTTGTCTTGGATAGTTAATAATGTTGATAAGTCGTGTCTATGTTACATCCTATATCCACAATACTTTTATATAGATACGGATTCCAGCTTAGGATTAAATTGGACACTCGGGTCGATACATTACATACGACAGTGATGTCCATGTGACATCGTCTTTATAATTTTCTACTCACTTTCAGCTTGATAACAGTGATCCAGACGTAAGTCGTCGATGGGTTGACGACAATCAATGGTACTGAGTTCTTAGTAACCACTTCATGTTCAGTGTCAATTGTTGTTGCGAATTCTCGGAAATAATGTTAAATAATATCAAGTAGGGTTTAGTTGGTCTCGGTATCTTAGCATACCGGCCATGGATAATCAGTCATATAGGAATTTAGGTTTAAAGGGTTTCTCATTGTGTGATTTATAGACAACTTGTGTTATATACGCTTAAATAATGAGTCATTATAATTTTAATAAATTGATTATCATAATATTATATAATAATAAAGAATATCTCGTAATGATATAATTTTCTGGAATGTGTCACTGTAATACATAATCTCATAAAGAGTGGCATTGTTATAATGATATTATATTCTGGAATGCGTCACTGTTATAAAGATAAAATTTAATTTCACAGATTGTGTCGTTGTTATAATGATAAAATATAATTCTGTAGAGTGTGTCGTTGTTATAATGATAATATATAATCTCATAGAAAATGTCATTATTAAAATGGTAATATATAATCACATATAATATGTGATTATTATTATGATAATATATGGATTTTAAAGAATGTGTCAATGCTGTAATGTTAATATATAATCTGATAGCTTGTGTTATTGTTATAATGATAATATAATATTATAGAGTGTGTCACTGTAACAATGATAAGATGTATTCTTCCGGAATTTGCCACTGTTATAAAGATAGGATATAATTTTATAGAATGTTTCATTGCTTTAATGATAATGTATAATCTTATAGTGTATCATTATTATAATGATAATATGAAAATCTCATAGAATTTGTCATTAGTCCACTGTATAATGATAAGATATTATCATTTAGAGTGTGATTGTACATAATGATAATACATAATCTTATAGAACGTGTTTTAGTGGTAATATAAATATAATGTTGCATAATTTGTCACTGTTTTAATGGTTATATATGATGTGATATAAAGTGTCACTGTTTTAGTGGTAATATAATGATAATGTTATAGAATGTGTCACTGTTTTAATGGTTATATATAATGTTAAAGAGTGTGTCACTGTTTTAATGGTTATATATTATGTTAAAGAGTGTGTCACTGTCTTAATGGTTATATATATTGTTACAGAGTGTGTCACTGTTTTAATGGTTAAATATAATGTTACAGAGTGTGTCACAGTTTTAATGGTTATATATGATGTGATATAAAGTGTCACTGTTTTAATGGTTATATATAATGTGATATAAAGTGTCACTGCTTTAATGGTTATATATAATGTTATAGAGCGTGTCACTGTTTTAATGGTTATATATGATGTGATATAAAGTGTCACTGTTTTATTGGTTATATATGATGTGATATAAAGTTTCACTGCTTTATTTGTAATATATAATGTTATAGAATGTGTCACTGTTTTAATAGTTATATAGAATGTTATAGAATGTGGCACTGTTTTAATGGGTATATATATTGTTATAGAGTGTGTCACTGATTTAATGGTTATATATATTGTTACAGAGTGTGTCACAGTTTTAATGGTTATATATATTGTTACAGAGTGTGTCACAGTTTTAATGGTTATATATATTGTTACAGAGTGTGTCACTGTTTTAAAGGTTATATATTATGTGACATAAAGTGTCACTGTTTCAATGGTTATATATAATGCTATAGAGCGTGTCACTGTTTTAAGGGTTAAATATGATGTGATATAAAGTTTCACTGCTTTATTTTTAATATATAATGTTATAGAATGTGTAACTGTTTTAATGGTTAAATATAATGTTACAGAATGTGTCACTGTTTTAGTGGTAATATAAATATAATGTTATAGAATGGGTCACTGTTTTAATGGGTATATATTATGTGATATAAAGAGTCACTGTTTTATTGGTTATATTTGATGTGGTATAAAGTGTCACTGTTTTAAAGGTTATATATGAAGTAGTATAAAGTGTCCCTGTTTTAATGGTTATATCTGATGTGATATAAAGTTTCACTGCTTTATTTGTAAGATATAATGTTATAGAATGTGTCACTGTTTTAAAGGTTATATATGAAGTAGTATAAAGTGTCCCTGTTTTAATAGTTATATATAATATTATAGAATGTTTCACTGTTTTAATGGATATATATGATGTGATAAAAAGTGTCACTGTTTTAGTGGTAATATAAATATAATGTTATAGAGCGTGTCACTGTTTTAAAGGTTATATATGAAGTGGTATAAAGTGTCACTGATTTAATGGTTATATATTATGTGACATAAAGTGTCACTGTTTTAAGGGTTATGTATGATGTGATATAAAGTTTCACTGCTTTATTTGTAATATATAATGTTATAGAATGTGACACTGTTTTAATAGTTATATAGAATGTTATAGAATGTGTCACTGTTTTAATAGGTATATATAATGTTATAGAATGGGTCACTGTTTTAATGGCTATATATAATGTTATATAGTGTGTCACTGTTTTAATAGTTATATATAATTTTATAGAATGTGTCACTGTTTTAAGGGTTATATATGATGCGATATAAAGTGTCACTGCTTTAATGGTTATATCTGATGTGATATAAAGTTTCACTGCTTTATTTTTAATATATAATGTTATAGAATGTGACACTGTTTTAATAGTTATATAGAATGTTATAGAATGTGTCACTGTTTTAAGGATTATGTATGATGTGATATAAAGTGTCACTGTTTTAAGGGTTATATATGATGTGATATAAAGTGTCACTGTTTTAATGGTTATATATTATGTGATATAAAGTGTCACTGTTTTAATGGTTATATATAATGTTATAGAGTGTGTCACTGTTTTAATGGTTATATATGATGTGATATAAAGTGTCACTGTTTTAATTGTAGTATACAATTTTACAGAATGTATCATTGTTATTACGATCACATAAAAATCATGTACTGGTAAAGATATTTTCCTTCGATACATAGGTCTATAATATATGATAAACATATACAACGCTTTGCTATAGCCATTCTTCTCTACTGTTTTGTATTATTTATGACTAGTACATGTACCTGTGATTACTGTGATACATAATCTTATAGAATATTTCATTTCATTAATAATAATTTCTCTTTTTTTTTTTACCGTGGTATAGTTCTTTGTTAAATTTAACAAAACATAATATTGTTACAAACCAAAAACAAAAAGAACTATCACAAATAAATATTTTCCAGTTTAAACTGTTCGGGTCTTTCTGTCATACTATCTAAATTATGACGGAAGTTTCTGAATGGTTTCCGGTATGGTAAAAGGTTTTTTAAAAATCGTCCTGAACCGAAAGATTGTACAGATCGAGGTTATGGAAAAACCGGGAACATTTTTTTTGGAAGTAGACTCATACTTTATTCATGTAAAGAAATATCATGATTCTGGCACTACTTACAACCCATCAAGATTGTGAAGAGCATCAAACACAATGATAATGCCCCATATCTGGGATTGTTCGCGCTTTATTGAGCTTTTTTCATTTATTACAGTAAGAAAGGCATTATATTACATATTTGAATTCTTTTTCGAATATATAGTTAATGACTTTATATAGATCATCGTATTATATATATTTAAGAAAAATTCAGTAAGCGGTCTATGCACAAAAGTGCGGTTTTCGGTATAAGCCTATAATCCCAAAATAATCATGGCTATTCATTATAATTGAATTTAAACAGACAGTTCTAGTTCAAAGTTAATAACTATTTATTCATTTCTGATAAAAGAAAAGAATTTTGCACAAAACGCAACATTGCGCTGTAATTTTATCGCCGACCAACTTCATCGAATGAGAAGTTAGAATTACAAATACCAAACATTGTGGTATGCGACCTCATCGCTTTTTGTGTTGTCTTTTTTAAGGTTATTTAGGGTTGGGCTAGATAATAAATTGTTCTATCGACGTTAAAACCGTAAACGAAGTGCACTCTTTACATAAGCCGCGTAGAGAGCTATTTATATAAAGAGTGCACTTCGGTTTTCGGTCTATACATCGACATAACTATTTATTGTCTTGTCCAATCCTTCACGATATAACATGAAAAAAGTATGGGCAAGGTGGATAAGTAGTCATAGGTTTGTTTAGGTAAGCGGATTTCACAGAAACTGAAACATTCTGTATCGTTTGTAATGGCATGTGACACAGAAGGAAATATTTCATCGATGAAAACAAGGCAATTATATATTTGTCTGATTGGTTACATGTTTTCTCGATGACCAACTCATTTTATTATAATATACCATGTAATCGTTATAAGTGGTACATGACGTCATTGGTCAGGTCATACAAAGACGGAAGGTAAAAGTTCATTTCCAAGTGTTTGTGTGAGTGATATGTACATATATATACAGTATTACGGATATGAATCACAAAGGATGGCTTTCCCCCAAAGTCCAGGGACATTAGGTCATGCTCACCGGTCAAGTGGGGACATCACAATGCTGAGGTCACTCATCAGGTTGCTGCTGTCCTGATTTAAAGAGGTCACTGGGTTCAATAGTGATAGCTCTTATGCTGCATCCCATCCTCGATATCCAGGGGTAACGCTCACTTTCGCTCTCTACACCCCTGGAATATGTCATAGCAAAATTGAAGGCACGCGGCCAGCTATTTGATTGGTGTCAGGTAAAAAACACACCTGACCAATCACTATAGGCTGATACTTGTCCTTTGAAGATTACAAAGGAGCAATGCCCGACTTCAAAGCCTGTCAATTTTTACCGTTTTCCAGGGGTGTAGAGGGCGAAAGTGAGCTAACCCCTGGATATCGAGGATGGCTACATCCCTGGTCCATCTCTTTATATAGTGAGCGCGCGTACCACTAAACCCACAACAGTGTGATCCGTTAGGTAGACACTTTTCCCAATATTTTGTAATGTGTCTTAAAAATTCTCTGTTAGAGGTAAAACACTATAATAACAATGCATGCATGGCGAATCCTTGTCTGTATCATGAACCTTAGTTTCCCGAAAGCCTTCCTTGATATGCTGGTGACAATTCCTTTAACTAAATACAGGGAATAGTTGGTTAAATATCGCCGGGTCCAATGCATTGCCAACGTAATGATGATGTAATGAAATAAAGGAACCCCTAAATATAAATAAAATTCCATTTGAAGTGCAATGTATAATTACTATAACCAGGTAGAGGTGTATATACATATATGACAATGACGATCTTGTTGCCTTGAGTTTCACTTAAAAACCCTATCACAACTTCATCTGTATGAAGGAAGGTGTGTTTCCATTGATTTTGTGGTAAAATGCTAAATCAAAATTACTTCCTCAAGTGTATGTATCTGTACGTGAGCTAAGACACGACCTTCCACTCGCGTTATCCGCGTTAATGAGAGCGAGGATTCTAGGTAAAGCGGGGTTAGAGGTTTAAGAGGGGGAGGAGTACCGTACACACGTGTACCAAACGTCACATCCGGGCATTAAGTCGCACTGAGAAGAGAAACTAGTATATATATATAAATCTTCTGTGACCCACATATAGCGTCCTGTCGGGAGCATTGTACTTTATCATTACCGACTGTCAAAAGTTTGACAAAAATTACAACATGACCGATAATGTTTTGGTACAATTGAGAAGAAATGTATCGGCTACATCTTGGGGATTCAGCATCCAGGGCGGACAGGAGCACGGTACGTGTGTGTTCATCCAAAAGGTACGTATTACCTGTGTGCATACAACGTGCCATATCATTGAAGTGCTAACTAAAATGCTGAAAGTGACAGTGACGTTACGACAACAAATTACTTTCATGTCAGTAAAAGTGTATCGCATGGTTACATTTGAACATTTTACGACACTTGAAGTAAACATAAAAATAATACTCTCATTTGATTGTATGTGGTGTATACACAAATGTTTCTGATTTCAAATTCATAATATTTTCTGAAGTCATTTTAGTTTATATATTTTAACACGTAAAATATGTGAACCCCTTTTACCGGTGCTGATATCAAAGCAAAGGTCTATCAAGATTGCCTCAAACCCAGGTTTTGCAAAGTCACTGACTATATGAATGTAAAGGATTGTAGATAAAGTACACATTTTGTAGGAAGTAAAGCTATTAAGAAAACTAGGACATATCTTACAAAAAACGGTACACGCTGGAACAAAACGCATTGTTTGTGAACTAAAAACAAACTGTTAACAAACTACGAGGTTGAAAGCGATCCCCTTTCGTTCGTGTAAACCCAGGTCATGTGTTACAGGTTAATATCTGGGGGTAAATATAGAAAACCTTTCAGTAGTATAGCGAAGATTAAAATCGCTTTAATTTAAACTTTAACAAGCGTACCCATTATCGAGGAAAGTTATTAAAGCAGGAGGGTAACGTGTGATATTTTTACTGATATTTCGGCTCCTTTTTATAACACGAACATGTGTGCTCGGTTCTCATTGACCGACTCAGTCTGTCTGCAGTTTTCTAAACAGCGTTAGCATATTCCACCACACTAAAAAAAAACGATGTTTTCCCTGAGGCTACCCATCAACATGTGTCCTTGTCTCTACCATCTTCTTCATAACAGTGGCCCAATACGGGGCTGGTTAGTTTCCAAATCTTCTTCTAGTTTGAAATTCCACTATTCTAATTCATCGATATAAACATTTCTAGCGCTAGAGATTATGGATGAAAATTAATTTAGCAGAATTGTTTTATTAAAATCAATTTCTTATTTTGAATTTGGTGCCCCGTAGGGAGCCTCCGTATGGGATAACACTTAACTTACAGCAGCTATATCCTATCAGATTCCCTGGTGCCAAATTTGGCGGAGGGTGACCAAGGGGGAATAGAAAGTTAAGTGGAGAATAGAGCTGGCGTTCAGTCATTAGGGCCGTGTATAGGTATTTACATTATCTCTGATAAGTAGCAAAGTAAAGTGAGTGTAGTAGTTGAACCACTTTGAAGTGACCACGGTGATCAGTATTGCGGCTATCCCTGTACTCCCCCTGTAGCTCTGTATATAATAATGCCTACCTAGTTCTGACATGTGGGAGGGTGTGTACATACACTTCACAATGTACCTATAGATCTATACCTTCGGGGTAACGTTTTTATCTTAAAGGAGCTTCACAGTCCGGGGACACTGTCCCCTTTTAACGTTTACAAATGTGAACGTTTATGCTATCATGTGTCCCTAACATTCCATCTGACAGCACAGGTATGCAGCTTCAATTTCAGAGTTGATTACAGCGACTTTCAGATGTTTGTACAAATATATAGTAGATAAATACTAAAGTAAATATACACATTTACTTATCACAGTAAATATCATTGAAGTCACTACTGTTAAACCTCGGCCGATTTCAACTATCTCTTCCATATCCTTACTTTTATCCCCTCTATGGCTATCGCAGTACCTACGACAAAGGACATTAAATATCTGACGATTAGATGCACATCCATTTGTATAGGCTATTTAACCATGTACTTAGACATGGCCATTGTCCTTTGGATAAGATGACCACGTAGCTGAATGTCTCTGATAGCCCATGGTATGTGTTTCGCTAACCATCTTGACCCCTGGAGCCTTTCTTGACCTCTGGAGCTCATCCTGACCCGAGAGATCGCTCTGGGGCGTTTGGAATTCAAAATATATTTACAACCTCGATAGGGTATGAAAGTGAATATGGGACTTAAAACATCAGACAAGTGTACCCCCTGAAAAAGTTTTCGTGTCAGTCTTGATTAAACTTTTACACGTGTTCAAATTACATTGTATGTGCCTGAAATGTGCTCTGGAATGTCGTAGTTTAATTGACGGAAAGACATTATGTCTAGAGACGTTTAGAAATTCTGATGACATATTACATATGTATACATGCAAATTAGTACACAGCAAACAACCAACAAAGAAAGTCATTTCGATTTATTTTGATGTTTTCTTTTTTTTAAATAAAAAAGCTATTAAAATGTGCTGATGGAAAAACGGTGTAATAAATCATGTATAATTAACATAAAGTGACAGTACTTGGGGCTATACTGACATACATAAGAATAACGGGATGACCTGTGTATACAAAACGGCAATCCTAAATAAAGGCTCACCGAGTTTCTATTACACCCGCGCTCTACTCCATACCAAACAGACGACGTCAAATTTCAAAAGGAGTAAGCAAGTTATATGTTTGATAATGACGAGCAAAAAATAGGAGAATAGGAGCGGAGGACAAAGCTTAAGCTGGTGGTGTATGATTAAAATTGTTACTCAAGTCTGGTAAGTTGTTTTTAAAAACAGACGTGACATACATATGTATAGAAATAAATTAACTAGTTTATATATATTTGATGATGAGCAATGGGGCAATTGTTACGAGACTGCTGGAAATGAACAATGGGGCAATTGATACAAGATGGTTGGTAATGAACAATGGGGCAATTGATACAAGAGCGTTTTAAAGTAGCAATGGGGCAATTGATACTAGAGCGTTGGTAATGAACAATTGGGCAATTGATACAAGAGCGTTGGTAATGAACAATGGGGCAATTGATACAAGAGCGTGTGAAATGAACAATGGGTCAATTGATACAAGAGCGTTGGTAATGAAAAATGGGGCAATTGATACAAGAGCGTTGATAATGAACAATGGGGCAATTGATACAAGAGCGTTGATAATGAACAATGGGGCAATTGATACAAGAGCGTTGATAATGAACAATGGTGCAATTGATACAAGAGCGTTGGTAATGAACAATGGGGTAATTGACACAAAAACGTTTTAAAGTAGCAATGGGGCAATTGATACAAGAGCGTTGTTAATGAACAATGGGGCAATTGATACAAGAGCGTTGGTAATAAACAATGGGGCAATTGATACAAGAGCGTTGGTAATGAATAATGGGGTAATTGATACAAGAGCGTTGGTAATGAACAATGGGGCAATTGCCCCATTGTTCATTCCCAACGCTCTAGTATCAATTGCCCCATTGTACATTATCAACGCTCTTGTATCAATTACCCCATTAATGGGGTAATTGATACAAGAGCGTTGTTAATGAACAATGGGGCAATTCATACAAGAGCGTTGGTAATGAATAATGGGGCAATTGATACAAGATCGTTTTAAAGTAGCAATGGGGAAATTGATACAAGAGCGTTTTAAAGCAGCAATGGGGCAATTGATACAAGAGCGTTGGTAATGAACAATGGGGCAGTTGATACAAGAACGTTGGTCAGGAGTAATCGAGCAATTGATACAAGAGCGTTGGTAATGAACATTGGGGCAATTGATACGAAAACGTTTGAAAGATGCCATGGTGCAACTGATACAAGGGCATTTTAAAGGAGCAATGGAGAAATTGATACAAGACCGTTGGTAAGGTGAAATGGGGCAATTTATGAAGGAGCGTTTGTAGGGATAAATGGGGCAATTGATATAAAAGCGTTGGTAATAAGCAATGGGGCAATCGATACGAAACGAAATATCGATACATAATCAATCGTGAAACGGACTCGATAAAGAGTAAAGGGACATTTGCAAGAAACAGTGCAGTATTATAACGGCTTATTCCAGAACATTTAAGTGCAAATTTACCACAGAGCAATCCAAAAGCGTAGGTTAGTAAGGAACTGCGGTTAGATTGAGTCGGAGTCCTGGCAGCTGAGCAGCTGATGGTTGATAGACGTTTCGGGAAAGAGTGGGGAGTATGTTAACTAAGAAATCGAGAAACAACGGGATGAGATAGCAACGGAATGGCACCACCGCGTATAGATATCGGACTTGACAAAACCAGGCTATCTCTGTAGTGTCGCCATAAATTAACTACAACACCCATGTTTCCTCGGCCATCGGTTCTAATCAGCTGGTACTCTCATTAGCACCAGATCGCATCTCCCGCGCCACCGGAAGTTGTGTGGGCTTATCTCCAACACGAAGAGAGCGTTGTTCCGGTCTAGTTATTGACAGGCCGCTTGATCGTGTTTACTCGTCAGATATTGACAATTATAGGAATTCGTATAGAATTACATGTAGAGAACAAATGTGAATTTGGCATCAAATATATGTATTTTTAATGTCGATTTACAAAAATATAAGAGAGTGTTAACGATTGCATTCTTCGATACCCTCTAGTAAAACTGAAACCTAAACGCATACGTAGTTTTTAATGTCATGTAGAACAAACACAATACACAGTGTACCAATAGAGGTTCCATCTTTCGCCTGCAATAAATTAGTGTTATTATTTCATATTACGATGTAAACAAGTGTAGACATGCATAATAGGTATCACGTGATCAACGTACACCAGCAAAGCATTGAATTCGACGTTTACACAATGCATCAATCAAATCTCGTGCATACGCACCTCACTTAAGATTACACCAGACTGTGTGTGAGTACACTGTCCGTTAATAATCGGCTAGATTTACTTCATCAAAGTGTCTACAGCTCACCTTGATAGTACACTGATGTAACGTTAAGAAGAAATATAATGTATTATATATCAATATACATGAAATGTTGGTTTTGTACAGATACTTCTTTTGAGTAAAGAGGAGGCTGGCTTTGAAACGGTCGTTTTCTTGTGCGTTGGTCGTATTTTTTATGTTCACAAAACGCATTTTCTTAATTTTATTACATAATGTCTGAAATTATTACGCAATAGCTGATAATCTCTACTCAATTTCTGATGATCACTACACAAAATCTGATTATCACTACACAATATTTGATGATACTACACAATTCATGATGATCACTACATAATATCTGATGATCACTACACAATTCCTGATGATCACTACACAATTCCTGATGATCACTACACAATATCTGATGATCACTACACAATTCCTGATGATCACTACACAATTTCTGATGATACTACACAATTCCTGATGATCACTACACAATATCTGATGATACTACATAATATCGGATGATACTACACAATTCCTGATGATCACTACACAATATCGGATGATACTACACAATATCTGATGATACTCCACAATTCCTGATGATCACTACACGATATCTGATGATACTACACAATTCCTGATGAGCGAGGAGTAACCAGGAAGTCTGGCACTTCATCCGTAAATAATTTGTATATAGACAAGGTGTCGACATACAATGCTAGTAAAAGTTTATACAGCAATGTCTTAAAAGAAACTACTAATTCGAATTTCTCCGATAATAATTTTACGGCGAGATATTCTTACGGAGGCGTAAAAACCGTATCGGCTGGCATCTCAATGTTACAGAGGTCGTTGGTTCATCTCCGCCGGTATGGCATAGTGCCGAGTACGCCGGTAGGAGTAAACTTCTGATTTCTAACTTTAAAATTGCAGTCAGTGCCAGACAGAAGAGCTTAGGCCACGATAATTAGCTGTGTGTAACGTGTCTGTTTACCTTAATAACATGTACCTACATCGGGAAAATGTTGCTGTTTTCTTAATCTCAAAACGAACAATGTACATTGTAATAGACCAGCCGTATTTACGCACGTTATATAGAGAACGCGGCTGTTGATGAGGACAAACCAAACGTACATAGCCGCGTAGCCAAAACTTAATTGTTCCAGAAGAATTTTCCAGAAAACGTAAATATTTCTCTGCAATAAGCATTAAAGTCGGTATTTATGATGAATGACACAACCCCTCCAAGTCCTAGCTTGGTGCAATCATCTCGTGTAAAGTGTATTGTACATGGGCATAAGACACAAGGCGTTAAAAGCGTGCTGGTAGGATTGAGAAACTTCCAATAGAATGTCTTCATGGTAAACACAAGGTCAATTCAATGTCATTTCAAACTCCAACGTATCTGCCTATTGTATAAGTCACTGTATGGGAAACAAACCCTTCACAGCAAGATTATGCAAATCCAAAAATTGCCCATTTTCATTTTTTGATGGCTTATCCATGAGGATTTTAAGTGACGAGGAGAACAATTAAATTTACTGTAGCATATACTGAAGCATATACAAATCTTATTTAGACAAAAAACTAAAACTAGATGTTACTTAAAAACAAATTTAAACAAAGTAATATACCTAGGTACAGTATACTTAAAATCTAATTTAAACAACATAATATACGTAGGTATTCTATGAACAACAATCTGCAAACAAACTTGTTTCGTGAAAACAAATCTGTTGTTTACAGTTACTGTATCAAAACTAAATCTCCCCAATATATTGTAGATACCACTCTGAATAGAAGCTGCTATAGGGTCCGATAAATGCTATAAATGATTTCCCGACAAATGTCAGTTTTGACACTCGTTTTCCATTAAAACCGGGCTGTGGTGCAGAGGTATTCTGAACGAAAGGCCAATATCCCGGGTTAAACTATAACGGCTCAATTTGAAGAGATAAATACATGTGTTTATAAAAGTCTGATGGTCTTGTGGTTATGACATGGTGGTATTTGAGAACCTTGTTTACCCATTTCGCCCAGAAATATGGTGGTTTATATGACGAAAAAGCGCCAAAGCTAAATAACAAAATAACGCCAAAAAGAGGGAGAAAAAATGTCCTTTTATTTCTACGCTTTGGCGTTATTTTCACTTCGGTTTGGCGTTATTTCGCTTTGGCAGGTTTTCGTCTTTTTGCTATTTCGTTTTTTCGCTTGGCGTTATTTCGCGGGCGACAAAGCGAAAAGACGAAATGTCATATTAAAGCCACCGTACAGAAAGGCGGGTTGTGCTGTATTTTTGTGTACATTTGAAGAGAACAACACAGCGTCTCTGTGATCCTAAAAATCGAATCGACCAAAGCAGACTTGGTTTACTGAAATATTTTTATTAATCTTCTACCATGCAAGAGTGGAGTGGGAGGTGAAGACGAAAAATAGTTTCAACTTTGTTTAACTAATGTTAAGATATTTTTTTACAGGAGGTGTCTTGTAGAAATATAAGCTTACGTCGCGCCCACATTGGATTCGCCACCGATCAAAAGCCTACCCGATAGATTCGTGTCGTCATGTGTCAATGTATATATATAACGCTAGTGTGACATATACACACAACATGTACGTGCTTTACTTTAATGCGCATGTCGGTTCATATTTATATTCTCCGCACTACAATACGACCTTTATATATACTTATAACGGAGGGACCTGCCGCGCAAACGCTACATGCAAAACAGCGTTATGTAAAGCAGCATGCAGTGTGATAGGGTTCCACAGTGGCAGAGCTGTGTATCGTTACTTGATATATCTCTCTGTCTATATTTTGGCCTGGTGTGTTGCCTGTGTCACAATGATACACAACAAACCCGAACCGAAAGTTTTATCCGCCATGGCTTAAACATCATCTTGTGTGCATGTCGGGTGCAAGGTCAAGGCGACTGCGAAGAAACGTACACTGTTCGCTGTTGCGCATTTCCTTGACTATCTGTAACATACGGCATTAAGAGTAGAATTAATACTTCACATATGTGTTCACAAATAATATATTTTACACGGTGAATAGAGTGAAGCCGTGATCTATAACAATTTATTTTACATACATACTGGGTTTTTTCGGTCATGCAGCCATAGATCTTTACCGACACGCCCTGGCTATACACCCCATTAGGGAGGAAGTCCCATCTCTCTGTGCTGTATCTCCAACGATGAAGAGTTCCAATTTGTTCGTTATTTACTAGAATCGTTTTTACTTTCAATGTTACGCTATATCAAAGATAGAAGTAATATAGAAATCCATGGTGTCATTTAAACGTGTTAGGTAATTATCAAACCCCTTGATGAGCATTGGCCTCTGTTTATAAACATTTTTAATGTAACGCCTTCATATTTTGACATTGCTAATGAAGAACAAGTCAATGCAGACAAGTCTATAGTGCGACTTTGGGTTGACGACGTAAAATACTCAGGAAAGTTGAAACGCAAACTCGCTCAAGAGGTAACGTTTTTGTGAAGTTCATAACAATATGATAGGGAATGGAATATGCAAAACAAAGCGTCAACAAACGGCTGAACATGTCTTTCACTACTGAAAGTCGAAACTAGGACTCATGTACAGGGTGTGAACACATGTTTAGTCTGTAGGGAGATGACTCCAAACTTCTGTTTATAGTAACGGTTTCCTTGTTTTGATTCCAGAAGGTCGAAACTAGTAGAGGTAATGTTGGGATGTAGATGCCAAAATTTGCATTGACAGTAACGGTGGCGTTGTTTGCTTACCCCAAAAGGCCGACACGTGAAGCCGGACAATATGGGTATGGCGTTTGTGAATTACACATAGATAATTCCATGACAAACGGATTTAAGAAATGTAGTCTGTAGAGAAATGACGTCATCGGGGACATACTTTGCTCGTTATGTCAACCACACTAGCATTTCCCTCTGTGCATCTTAAGTTCATGAATTTCCATAAAATAAGAAACGTTCGTGCAAATGGAGCAGGGCATTACTATCGCATTCCCCAATAAGCTACATGCTATCAGAGCGTCAAATACTGATGTGTGCTATATTAAAACACGGGTCGTAACCTGCACGTTTCAGTGGATGAAAACCATGTATTTAATATGTCAGTGTGGGCGTGATTATAGACCTTTTTAGTTCCTAAAAATTAAAGCTTCGAGCTTGCATTTGATCCTAAGCACCGGTTACCATGTAGATTATCTAAGCTACGATCAAGTATGTATGATAGTTTGACTCATTTAAAACAGATATTTGGATAACAGGTTAAAATTAGACTGCTTGGCGAACACCAGTGGAATGAGTTATCGTGATCAGACAAATATACCTGACTAAAAATCTCATGTGTTCAACCCAGTTCACTACAAAATAACGGCCATGTCCTATTTACATAAGAAACAGGTGGTTTAAATGATTATTGACTGGACGGTTTGAAGGGGCAATTGACGGGACAGTTGAAGGGTGGTTAATGGTTTTAAGGGGTAATGGACGGATGTTTATAGATGGTTTAAGGGGTAATTGACGGATAATTTTAGATGGTTTAGAATGTTAACTTATTGGATGGTTTGAAGGGGTAATGGACGCATGGTTTCAAGGGGTAACGGACTGGGTGGTTTTAAGGAATAGCTATCGCGAGCTAACTTAACGATTAATACTTTAAAGAGACATTTCTCTTAATTTATGGATACATTTCATAAACTAATTGAGATAGCTCTGTTAATTTACTAGATATCTGATATATCTTTATCAATTGAGGAGCTATCTTATTAACAATAGAGATATACATATGCATGTAACACTTAGTCGTTAGTATTTGATCTCCATCAAAGTATCCGATGATCACAATTGCCGGATTGACAGGAGACCGGATTACAGAGGTTTAACGGGTACTGTAGATATGCCTCATTTCCAGAGAAGTGCATGCGATCCCTTAGTTATAGTAGCAGCATTTGTTAAAGTATATTAAGTATTTCACTTCCCATTTACAGGTAAAGCCAAAGGGCATAGCTGACCGGAGTGGACTGAGGGCGGGGGACGGTCTGGAACAGATTGGACACACACCCACACAGTATTTACGTCACGACCAAGCCAAGATGGAGATCATCCGAGCAGGGAACGAATTAGATTTATATGTGAGAAGGTGAGAAATATGTACATAGTGTGGAAATCCGCCGGTCTGGACGGAGTACTCAATAGTTAGACGTATTGATGAGAACGTGAGAATTACATATACTGTGAAAATCCATTGGTCTGAATATGTATATGAAAAAGTGCCCATTACATCAACTGTACTGAAATCTCGTTAGTCCAAATAGCATTGTGATAATTACATGCGACAAACTGAGCATTAAATTATATATTTACCGTTTGCAAAACATCGATCATATAGATAAAGCAGTCAAGAAAGTATGAGAAAGTGAGTATCACACACATGTAATACAGTATCTACAAGAACTGTGGGACCACGAAAGTCCGAACATTGTGGTATTTGAAGAGGTTATTATTAACCTAATTGTACACTACCACCTGACAAATATTATACCCCAGTCTGTGTATAAAGACAACCATACGTTATTTATACAGGTACTACGATGATTAGTATGAACACAAAAATGTACGATACACAAAGCAATGGTGTAAGTAGGAGGATATAATCAACTGCAGCTTGGTATTACTTATCACAATGTCGGTGTCGTAGTCAGAGTACTTCTATATAATTCCTGTCACAACTCCAATATCATCTCAAAAAGAACAACACAATCACAAATATCTATCAACTTATAATATCAAAGATTACACTTATAATTTGTTGTATTTTGTGCAACTGTGAAATTACAAAAAAAGTATTATGCAGATAGGACCTTGTGTGGAAGGTGGTATTGAAAGAGATAGGACCTAACGTAGGAGATGGTATTGTAGGAGATAGGGTCTGGTGTAGGAAGTGGTATTGTAGGAGATAGGACCTAACGTAGGAGATGGTATTGTAGGAGATAGGGTCTGGTGTAGGAAGTGGTATTGAAGGAGATATGGAATTACGTAGGAGGTGTTATTGAAGATAGGGACTGGCGTGGGAGGTGGTATAGAAGGAGATAGGACCTCACGTGGGAGATGGTATTGAAGGAGATATGGACTAACGTGGGAGGTGGTATTGTAGGAGATAGGGTCTGGTGTAGGAAGTGGTATTGAAGGAGATATGGAATGACGTAAGAGGTGTTATTGGAGATAGGGACTGGCGTGGGAGGTGGTGTAGAAGGAGATAGGACCTCACATGGGAGATGGTATTGAAGGAGATATGGACTAACGTGGGAGGTGGTATTGAAAGAGATAGGACCTGACGTGGGAGGTGTTATTGAAGGAGGTGTGACCTAACGTAAACGTGGGAGGTGGTATTGTATGAGATAGGATCTAACGTTAGAGGTGGAATTGAAGGAGATAGGGTCTGGTGTAGGGAGTGGTATTGAAGGAGATATGGAATAACGCAGGAGGTATTATTGAAGAAGATAGGGACTGGCGTGGGAGGTGGTATTAATGGAGATAGAACCTGATGTGGGAGGTGGTATTGAAGGAGATAGGACCTGACGTGGGAGGTGGTATTGTAGGAGATAGGACCTAACGTAGGAGGTGGTATTGAAAGAGATATGACCTGACATGGAAGGTGGTATTGAAGGAGATAGGGTCTGGTGTAGGAAGTGGTATTGAAGGGAATAACGCAGGAGGTATTATTGAAGAAGTTAGGGACTGGCGTGGGAGGTGGTATAGAAGGAGATAGGACCTCACGTGGGAGCTGGTATTGTAGGAGATAGGGTCTGGTGTAGGAAGTGGTATTGAATGAGATAGGGTCTGGTGTAGGAAGTGGTATTGAAGGAGATAGGGCCTAACGTGGGAGGTGGTATTGGAGGAGATAGTGACTGACGTAGGAGGTGTTATTGAAGGAGATAGAACATGACGTGGGAGGTGGTATTGAAAGAAATACAACTTGCTGTAGGGTTGGTATTGTAGGAGATAGGACCTGGGGTTGGAGGTTTAATTGTAGGAGATAGGACCTGGGGTTGGAGGTTTTATTGTAGGAGATAGGACCTGGGGTTGGAGGTTTTATTGTAGGAGATAGGACCTGGG
>NW_018404876.1:54754-152141 GCF_002113885.1 Mizuhopecten yessoensis | reverse complement strand
AGGAGATAGGACCTGACGTGGGAGGTGGTATTGAAGGAGATAGGACCTGACGTGGGAGGTGGTATTGATGGAGATAGGACCTGACGTGGGAGGTGGTATTGATGGAGATAGGACCTGACGTGGGAGGTGGTATTGATGGAGATAGGACCTGACGTGGGAGGTGGTATTGATGGAGATAGGACCTGACGTGGGAGGTGGTATTGATGGAGATAGGACCTGACGTGGGAGGTGGTATTGATGGAGATAGGACCTGACGTGGGAGGTGGTATTGATGGAGATAGGACCTGACGTGGGAGGTGGTATTGATGGAGATAGGACCTGACGTGAAAAGTGGTAAAGAAGGTTGCATGACATGAGGTTGTACAAATATTAGAAGAAGGATTGTGTGAGCAAAGATCACGTGGGGTGTCGATATGATACCTGAAGTAGGAGATTGCACCATACATTTAGTATTGCTATATTTCAGGAATGCCGTGAACATTGAGAGCTCCGGAAATGTGTTGACCCCAGTAAATGCATACGTGGTCGAGGATTCCACAGATTACCGGGGTTACACCAACCCCAATGTACAGTCCAGGTCCTTCAGGATCCTTCAGGACTCCCTCCAGTACTCAGAGATGCAGGAAGGTAGGGTTGAGATGACTGCATCCCCTCCATATTGGTAACTGGAACCCGATTCATCCTCGAGTAATGGGAATTCAAACACAATTTCCCTATATAGCTATAACTCTCAAATACTAGCGCGCAGCTGTCATTCAGAAACAGTAGCGGGTGATGTCAGAACGAGTATTGTTGTAACGCCTTTTAATATCAGTCTGGTAACTCCGCAAATACTCACCTTTTAGTGTATTTGACATCCATGTATATGGTCAGTTTTTATTAGAAATTTGAAGAAGAAAAAATCCCCAGAAAGTACTTTTATTGCGAAATAACATTTTGTCATCAATGACAAGCGAGCGTTTTCAATATAAATAACTTTGTTCATGTTCCTCTTCTGTACTTCTGAAAAATGGTTGACCACCTGTCTTCTTGTCAAATTGGTCTTTGGGTGGTTCAACAATACCTCGTTAGCGCATAAAACCAAAAGCTAACAACATTTTAAGTGATGTTGCTACATATTCGTCCCATTAGGCCCTCTTGTTTCCGCTGAACAGATCGGTCTGACTGCTGTTCCGAACTGTCGGTGACAAAATGCTCTGTTGTGTCTACTACAGCCATGCCATCTGTTACAGGTAAATGAGAACAACAGAGTGATTTGGAACAAATAAGACGAGGAAACAGCGGCCACAGGAAACGGAGTCTCCGTAGTGACGAAACATTATCCGTCATCTTCTCAAAGACTTTCAGGAACAAGGAAATTATTCTGTCAGTTCAATCTAAAATATGATTCGGATGAATGAGGGAGGGTCTATATGTTCTAGATTTACTCGAAACGGTCACAAATTTTTGAATAGATAATGGATAGAAAGAAATTCAATAAGTTTGTGTTCTGGATATACATGGTAGATTGTATTATAATTGCGGTTGTGTATTTTGTATGTAAGATCGGCAGTGTTGAAATTGAAATCCTGAATGTCTGAAATTGATTATGTTGGAATTGGAATCCCGAATGTTTAAAAAAGATAACGTTGTGATTGGAGTTGAGTGTATGTTAGGTAGTTTTAACATGTACTTACAGATTTCTGTGGGTTTAATCAAAATAGTCAGTATCACCGAGTGACGATAATATTTTCTAAAAAGACTAACATAATTTGCCTTGTTCCTGAAACGTAAACACCCACATCAAAAAGGCATTGTGATATACTGATACAGGTTTTTACCAATAATTAGGATGTAATATTTGTTTCTTGAGGAATCAAACAAGATTTGCTGAAAGTGATAGCTTTAGTAAATTGTAATGATCCGAGAACAACTTTACACTCCTGTATGATTTGTGTATAATGTGTACGTTTTTTTATTGTGATTTGTAACTGTGTTGATTATTTTTATATATATTTGGTTAACGGCATCGTGATGCTTGTCCATATTGATATGTTATCAGTCTCGTTGAAATCGCTTTGGGCGACCGGATCGGGTCTACCGTCGTCCAACTTAGAATTAGAAATCACTTGGATAATGATCATTAAAATCCTTTATAATAAGGGGCGGTCAAAAAACGGTCAACCCTTACGAACAAACCACTATATAAATTAGTTTTCTGTGATCCGAGGAAATGTCTAACGACTCATCTGTGTATTTTTTCTGATTGAATTAACCTGTATGTAATCCAATTGAACAAGGAAATATATTCTGTGTATTCCTCCCACTGAAATAAAACTTTCAGTAAACAAACCTGGTCTTTTGAGGACTACAGAGTATCGACAGGAGTTAGATCTGCCATAGTGTTCCGACATGTCAGTGTTGTACAGTGTTACATACCGATACATTCAGTTTAATTTATTTTGCATTTTAATGTTGTTATGTTTATGCTTTAGACGTTAAATGTATGACTCCTGTATGATATATATTTCTGTATTCAAATATGTACATTTGGTATCATTGTAAATATTATTCAATAATATGATTTTTTTTTCAAGTATATATTATATATGCATTGACTTAATGTAAATTGTTACATAGAATAATTAAGATTTTTCCATTTCAAAGATATAAAAGTATATTTTTACAGATTGTAACATTTTAGTACCAGATCTACTACTAGAATAAAGTTTTCTAATTAGTTCTCAAGTCTATAGACACATACATCAGTAATATTAGGATGAGTTGACTAGCAGTATCTGACAAGTTGGTTACACTGCACTCCCTACCAGTAAACCAGTATTACCATACACAACTCTCCTGTCACTTTTATCCGGTTATACATCTCTCTGCAGCATATTCTCTCCTGATTATGTGCTTTCCAAGGAGAGTTTTATCCAATGTGTTGAGTGAATAAACATGTTCTTGTGCATATTGACTTCCTGAGTTATGACACTTTCAGACAAAAGGCTCATGGAGCCTGTGCTTGCCTGTCTACCCACATCACATCTACATGCTGCCTCTTTTTATGTTATGGCCAAAATAATCAATAGAAAATTGATTTACCGATATATATCTTTTGGAGAAAAAAAAGGTCTCAACTTGAGGGCAGAAATAGGAGATGCGAAAAAATATGTTAACCCTTTCACCCCTATGCAACTTCAGTAGACTCTGCCATGCATTGATTTTAATGAGTCCATTATGGTCTACAGTGGTGAAAGGATTAATGCATGAGCAGAGTGGTTTAATGTTTATACGATAAAAGATGAATTCACTGGTGTTGAAAATGCAGATTACAGAATATTTGGTGCACAGTTCCACAAGCACTTGATTAGAAATGTTCACAAGGTGTTCAACTTAGCAGAAATAATACTGTCAGAATAAGGAAATAATACATGTACTGTCAAAAAGCAATGCTTTCATGAATACACTTCTATACAGTGTGATGTAAGGAAGTTATATCCAGTGACTGTTACAGTGGTATAAGTATAGCAGGTTTCACTGACACTGTACCTAGTCATACATGATCACCAGGGCCTTCATACACAGTGATACATACCACTTAAAACACTAACAAAATAAATACATCAGATAGTTTATTGTTCAAAAATATTCTGATGCATATATACATACAGCAAGAATGTTATTTCATAAATAAACAGTTCATATTTACATGGAATGATTCATGTACATATTCACATAGAAACGGTAAATGTCTAGCATGGACGGATTTATTAAAATTCACACACGTAAAAGCTCCAAATAACTTCACTGAAGAAAATAATGCAGTTTTTGGTAAATTACAATTATAATCTGTTCACAATGTAAAATTTAGATCCCTTAAAATTTAGATCCCTATATCCTGGCCCCAACATCAACAACATTTTCAGCCCGTCTCAAACTTATTTTCCTGTACCAGTGTTGATGATGTTGCTGCCTAGTATCAGTTAGAGTAAAAACTACACTCAATCTTAACAATTCACAACCTCCCTAATCTGAACATCTGTCATTTCTTGTCCTCATGCAGTTCCTCTGTACGTAAACTCTTCTTTAGTACACACGTACTGATCAAGTGTATTTAGAATGTGTTAAACAGTGTAAAGTATTGCATCGCACAAGAGATTCAAAAGAAAATCAACTAAAATAATTGAAAAAGTTGTAGATCTATGAGACATGCTTCCACCCATTCAATTGAAATATCAAACAATGTACTACCTATATTTACTAGACACAGTATAGTTCACAAGTTAATGTTAATTACAGGGTTTTATAGAATTTTTATCTTAAAAACTCATTTTATCAATACCATTTGGATGGCTGATGTCAACATCATCAGCCAAAGTCGTACAAAATAGCCGAGATTACAACGAATGTCATCAACGGATACATGCTTATTTTATGGAACAAATATATTCCAATCGTAGATCTTTTGTTTAAATCAGCTTCCTCCTACACCACAGTGAAGGCAGTCCTACACACAGCTGTAGGGTATCTTATCACATGTATCTAATGCTTTAAGACATAACAATCTACATGTATAAATTGCCATTGAAAGTCTAATAAACCTCAATGTGCAATTTAATTAGATTCAAACTTGTAACATATCAAAGGTGTAGATTTGCTGTGTCCTCTCCTACAGAGTGTAGGTGTCATTTTATAATTATCACAGATGCAAAGTTTGATAATGATATGGTCGCTCCTGATGTCTAGTGTGATCCTAAGGGAGGGCCACTAAGTTTTCTTTGGCCCACTTTTTCATGGTCCTGACCATGTACTCCACCTGAGGGTTGCTCGAGTTCCTCAACATGTTGATGACATCTCTCAGAGTATCTCTGGAAAAGGCAAACAACGCTTTATCAGACATGTATACACCAGGCACTAAACAATCAATTTCATAACAATCTAAATTCATAGATCTTTAAGGGTTTGGCATAAGTTATTGGACAATCAGAGATGGAAGAGATATGTGTATCTTACTGACTTGCAAAGTTTAAAACTACTGTATCAAAATGTTATAACAGTAACATCCGTTTTCTGATCACTTTTAGTTGTTTACAGCTGATATATTTTAGCAGACATACAGAACAAGATGCAGCAGTAATAGTAATGTAAACCAACGAAACACTGAACATTATAGAACTGGAAACTTGTTGAAAGTTATTTTGAATTTTCATCTTTGAAATAACAATATGAGAATAAGCAGTATATTTTGACAACACTGAATATAAGCAGAGACAAATATTGATTTTAGAATATCTATATGCATATCCTTTAGTGTAGTACATAAATCAGCGAAGATGACCGTCAAGAACATATTCAGTTAATATACAAATTATAGCATTATTAATAACAATAATATGTTATATCTTCAGACATATTTTTGTAGTTTTTATCGTAATATCATATCGTATTGAACCAGCCTGTCTACCTATACAAGACTATATCTGGATCAGAACTATTCCAAAACTACCAATAAACCGGCTATAGATCTCTATACAGATATAAACGCGGTGGAGAGTGTAAAGGACTAACGATATTGATCAGTGGACCAGTCGTGAACAACACATTACAGGTAGCTACAGTCAAACATGCTGCAAGTCGAGACTTGAATTACAAGTAAAGCCTAGAAACATGTTCACAACATAAGATTTGTGCAATGTTTGTACCTGTATTGATTATACTGACAAATTAATGTTTTGACAGACAGGCCTAATTAAGGATAGTACATTGTACCATAACCAAGCTAGTGTAGCCTTCAGTCTTCTCTTTGTGCAATTTCATCTGTTATATGTCACATCAAGTTTCTCATGGGCAAAATTGTCAAAAGTATCATTGAATGAATGATAAGTGTCTAAGACTCATATCTTTTCACTTTCAGTTATATTCTATGATAAATCATGCCAGTATAATACTACTTAATAACCTTTCACTTAGTTTAATAAAATTGAACTTTCCATTTGAGATTTAAATTCCTGTGTGTATATAGGAAGAGCAAGTGTTATGCTAGCAAGTTAGCAGAGAACATTTAGCTAATGTAAATACTGGTATTGTATTAGAAAGTGATTATGGACCTGGAGGGAATGCTAACTCCGTAAAATGCATTCCTAATTACCTTATTACCCTTGGTTAGAATCCATGATGTCATGATAATGATTTCCACAAATCAAACACAAATTAATTAAACATGATCACCGAGTAGATAAAATATGATGTGACCACAAAGCTGAACGGACTTTTCTAGCCGGAGATAATCAATATCATTAGAGAGGTTTTGTCTTATTGATGGAAGCCTTCAGACAAAGGGAAAGCTTGGTCTGCAGGAGTACGACCAATGATTTCTACTATTAAGTTCATCTTATTTCCATAATTTACAGTTACCTCTCTTTCAAAACGATCAGAAAACAAGTCAGTAGTACATATCTGAATTCCTCTCATGCAAATTTTACTGTCTTTGAAACAAATTGTGGTGCATTTCATACTTGGACGGACAATCAAATAGAGGCAACGGGAAAAGTGTCATGCTAGCAAGTTAATTTGCAGAGAACAAAAGAAGCTGTACAAATCAAGCTTTGACTATACCAACATATTTATGGAGACTTCAACAAGAATGTTTGATGTATCATGTGGGGGTGACTGTACCATTTGACTGGCTGACCCTCAAAGCCATACCCTCAAAATTAAAATTAAAATAGAGATTTTTCTCCACAGTATTCTTCATCATCTCAGTCTTAATACATATTTAGAGATTGGTCAGCTAAAAAAACTCAAAGCTACACATATTATACATTAAACATTCATTTCTGTGTGAATCAAAGCTTGAATTGAGTTTTTTCTTTGTTTTTTTTTTTCTTTCCTTTTCAATGCATAATGTTGTACAATAACAATAAAATACTGTGACATGTGTCTACAACACTGATAAGCTGTTTGATTTTTAGAACACCAAGAACCAGATTATTTATAATACCATGTGTTTGTCTAAAGTTCTCAAATAATAAGGTTATAATACACTGTTGCTGTGTACAGTTCTACAGTAACCAGGTTATAATACCCTGTGTCTGTGTACAATTCTACAGTAACCAAGTTATAATACCCCGTGGCTGTATACAATTCTACAGTAACCAGGTTATAATACCCCGTGTCTGTATACAATTCTACAGTAACCAGGTTATAATACCCTGTGTCTGTGTACAATTCTACAGTAACCAAGTTATAATTCCCTGTGTCTGTGTACAGTTTTACAGTAACCAGGTTATAATACCCCGTGGCTGTATACAATTCTACAGTAACCAAGTTATAATACCCTGTGTCTGTTTACAATTCTACAGTAACCAAGTTATAATACCCTGTGTCTGTGTAAAATTCTACAGTAACCAAGTTATAATACCCTGTGTCTGTGTACAGTTCTACAGTAACCAGGTTATAATCCCCTGTGTCTGTGTACAATTCTACAGTAACCAAGTTATAATACCCTGTGGCTGTGTACAATTCTACAGTAACCAGGTTATAATGCTCTGTGGCTGAGTACATTTCTACAGTAACCAGGTTGTTATACAATGTGACTGTGTACAATTCACAGTAGCCAGGTAATAATACGATGTAGTTGTGTACAATTCACAATTACCAGGTTATGATACCCCGTGGCTGTGTACAGTTTTACAATAACCAGGTTAAAAAACTCTGGTTGTGTACATGTCTACCATAACTAGGTTAGAATACCATGTGACTATGTATAGCTCTGTAGTCTACATGTATTTGAAAGTATCCTGCTACTTACAACATAATACAAGGATAATGTGCAATACTGTTACTTATGTGTGGGTCAGTCTATCAATATAATGCAAATATAATGTGTAGGCTGAGAAGTGCTGATCCAGCATGCACAGAATGAAGAAAGCATGGGGCAACTTTATCTTTACATAAATAAGTGTAAGAATTTGAATACCAGAGAAAGATATCTAACCCTAATTTAATCCTAAGTGACTTATTCCCTAATATTCTATCTACATGAACATGCAGTTTTGGTGAGAATCAGTAAAGGATTTACATGTTGTTGTAGACAACGTGGTGTTTGGCTACCAAGATACTTTGTTCTCTTTGCCCCATTTTTTCATGGTGCGAGTGATGTATTCCACCTGTGGGTTACTAGTGTTACGAAGTAGTTGAACCACTTCCCGAAGTTGCTCTCTGCGCAAATAAAATAGCAAATAGTACAACTGTTATTATCAACCAAAAAATCCATTGTGAAAATAATCTAGAGTTCGCAAAAGGAAATTATAGTTGGTTTAAAATATATTGGGATTAATGAAAGGGAAAGGGAACATTGTTTTTAATTTCTGGAAGGTAACTACCCAGCAAGCTTAAATTCTTTATAAACTGGTTCTCCATGAACTAATAACTATAACAATGAAAGCGTCTGTCTAAATGTGTGATTTAAATTCATTATTACAAGTCAACAAATATTGTAAAACTCAACAACTGACAGGGAAACGACTTCAAAGTTAATAAAGGGCCAGAATTCTGTATATATTGGGGCACCAGACCTAATATAAATATGTTACACTTGTACATCTAAAAAGGTACTTGCCTACAAAACTTTGCAATGATTGGTGACACAGTATACGAGACATGTCCCGGCCAGCCTAAGTGAGAGTGGACCACCAGCCTGACTGACTGATTATTAGATGGAATGCAAACCTTAAGTCCCCTCTTGTAGTATCAATGGGGGACTAATATTCAAATTACTTCATACAACATCATCCTGCCTAACTAAAGCTAGAATCATCCAAGGCAAAGCTAGTTCAAGTTTGGAGGGATTGCACCAGTTTTACGTTCTTATGAGTTATTATGTACTCACTTTCTTGATTAAATAAGGACAAGTTTCATATTATAAATGCCACATCTACTAAAAGCAAACATTAATCATGGTTTTTGGATATTAGATGAATATACCTACTGACTACATTATAATCATGAACTACTGAGTTCTAGAGAATAATAACTGGTCCCAAGTGTGTGCGTACTGACCTTGGTTCATGTCCCGCAATGATCAATTGGAACACACCCACACAAGCACCTCGCTTACCCTCCCAGTACTCTGGGTTAGGGTCGAGTCGCTCCAGTACGTCAAAAGATTTGGCAGCATAGTAAAACTGACCCATCTGCAAAAGAAAAATTAATATTTTAATGTCTGATCCTAGAATAATTCAGAGAAGATCTGGGATACTCCTACCAAGTGTTGTTGTCTTTGAAAACAATGGATTTAACGAGACCCTGCAAATAAATGCAAATGTTTCAAACAAGAGATGGGAGGGGTTTGTTCAACTTCTTAATCGCATTCCTGTTTTTATAGAAATATAATTCAAATCTGAAATTATTCTGCTCCCATAAACACATGAATGTTTAACATTATATGACTCTTTTCCTGACCTTGTAGCAGTCGTTTGCGATGAGCTGAAGCAGACTGAAGGATTCGCCCGATGTCTCCATCTTAAGGTACAACTCCCACGCTAGGCGTGCCTTCCTGTTCATGATATCTGTAACCAACCATACGTACACAACTATCAGGAGATCTGGCTTTAGAATGTTTACTCTAATACATTCTAATATTAAACGAAATAATGAAATTAGTAAGAAATAATGGTCATGGTTAAGAATGAACAAGTATTTCCTCCAACATAAAGGTTTTGAAGTCATCAAGCTTACTACACTACATATTAATTATACCTAGTGTTTGGATAATAATGATGTTAATTTTCCTTGAAAAACAGATAATGAGATGATTTAAATCTCAGTAGCAGCCAATACTTACAACATCTAGCCAGCCAGCTGAGATAGGTATAATCATTTTTGATCTTCTCTGTCTGTATCAACAGGAACACCTGACACAGCAAAGTCATAACAACATTATTTCTATTATATAGGATCCATGTGAAATATCAACAGAAGGATGGGGTCCTCAAGACCCATAAAAATGGCAGATTTTGGTTTCATTCATAGCTAAATGACGGTATATTTACCAGGAATGACCTCATATTCACTGATAATTTTCAATTTCCAAAGGACACATTTAGTTTACATAAAAAGTATTAAAGATAGAACTATAAAATATCTTGTGAATTTATATTGACAGCCATGCTAATAAACCCTATAAGACACACACCTCCTCTGCCTCTTTGTAGTTTCCAACTGCGGCTTTGGCCTGAGCGTAGTTGAAGTTGAAAAGGTCGTCATTGTAGAAATAGCTCTGCAAAATTTAGATTACATATTTTTATAAATTGACATAATAACATTTTGAATCATTATCCTTCTATACTTTTTTTACAAAAATAATTTTCAGATCCAATGGTTCTATCCTTTTGTGTACTGACCTTGACCGAATTGAGATAGATTAAGACGTCCTCAAACTGCCGGAGAATGAAGAAACAGGAGGCCATACACTGTCTCCCAGGGATGGTATCTGTAGTCAACAAAGATGGCTCTTATATACAATAAATACATCAAAAGGAGATCATATGGCTGGGGTCCTAAGTAAATGATAACATTTGTTTACATCTAATATATTTCAGTATTTCAGAAATATGCAAAAGAATTTGGGTCCTTTAAAATTGTTTTGCTTACTATGACAATTATCACTGAAGTTACAGTACTCTACTACTAGATACATACCACATTCACTGGCTGATCCCCCCACTACCTGGAACTACTAGATACGTACCACATTCACTGGGTGATCCCCCCACTAACAGGAACTACTAGATACATACCACATTCACTGGGTGATCCCCCACTAACAGGAACTACTAGATACATACCACATTCACTGGCTGATCCCCCCACTAACTGGAACTACTAGATACATACCACATTCACTGGCTGATCCCCCCACTAACTGGAACTACTAGATACATACCACATTCACTGGCTGATCCCCCCACTAACTGGAACTACTAGATACATACCACATTCACTGGCTGATCCCCCCACTAACTGGAACTACTAGATACATACCACATTCACTGGCTGATCCCCCCACTAACTGGAACTACTAGATACATACCACATTCACTGGCTGATCCCCCCACTAACTGGAACTACTAGATACATACCACATTCACTGGCTGATCCCCCCACTAACTGGAACTACTAGATACATACCACATTCACTGGCTGATCCCCCCACTAACTGGAACTACTAGATACATACCACATTCACTGGCTGATCCCCCCACTAACTGGAACTACTAGATACATACCACATTCACTGGCTGATCCCCCCACTAACTGGAACTACTAGATACATACCACATTCACTGGCTGATCCCCCCACTAACTGGAACTACTAGATACATACCACATTCACTGGCTGATCCCCCCACTAACTGGAACTACTAGATACATACCACATTCACTGGCTGATCCCCCCACTAACTGGAACTACTAGATACATACCACATTCACTGGCTGATCCCCCCACTAACTGGAACTACTAGATACATACCACATTCACTGGCTGATCCCCCCACTAACTGGAACTACTAGATACATACCACATTCACTGGCTGATCCCCCCACTAACTGGAACTACTAGATACATACCACATTCACTGGCTGATCCCCCCACTAACTGGAACTACTAGATACATACCACATTCACTGGCTGATCCCCCCACTAACTGGAACTACTAGATACATACCACATTCACTGGCTGATCCCCCCACTAACTGGAACTACTAGATACATACCACATTCACTGGCTGATCCCCCCACTAACTGGAACTACTAGATACATACCACATTCACTGGCTGATCCCCCCACTAACTGGAACTACTAGATACATACCACATTCACTGGCTGATCCCCCCACTAACTGGAACTACTAGATACATACCACATTCACTGGCTGATCCCCCCACTAACTGGAACTACTAGATACATACCACATTCACTGGCTGATCCCCCCACTAACTGGAACTACTAGATACATACCACATTCACTGGCTGATCCCCCCACTAACTGGAACTACTAGATACATACCACATTCACTGGCTGATCCCCCCACTAACTGGAACTACTAGATACGTACCACATTCACTGGCTGATCCCCCCACTAACTGGAACTACTAGATACGTACCACATTCACTGGCTGATCCCCCCACTAACTGGAACTACTAGATACGTACCACATTCACTGGCTGATCCCCCCACTAACTGGAACTACTAGATACGTACCACATTCACTGGCTGATCCCCCCACTAACTGGAACTACTAGATACGTACCACATTCACTGGCTGATCCCCCCACTAACTGGAACTACTAGATACATACCACATTCACTGGCTGATCCCCCCACTAACTGGAACTACTAGATACATACCACATTCACTGGCTGATCCCCCCACTAACTGGAACTACTAGATACATACCACATTCACTGGCTGATCCCCCCACTAACTGGAACTACTAGATACATACCACATTCACTGGCTGATCCCCCCACTAACTGGAACTACTAGATACATACCACATTCACTGGCTGATCCCCCCACTAACTGGAACTACTAGATACATACCACATTCACTGGCTGATCCCCCCACTAACTGGAACTACTAGATACATACCACATTCACTGGCTGATCCCCCCACTAACTGGAACTACTAGATACATACCACATTCACTGGCTGATCCCCCCACTAACTGGAACTACTAGATACATACCACATTCACTGGCTGATCCCCCCACTAACTGGAACTACTAGATACATACCACATTCACTGGCTGATCCCCCCACTAACTGGAACTACTAGATACATACCACATTCACTGGCTGATCCCCCCACTAACTGGAACTACTAGATACATACCACATTCACTGGCTGATCCCCCCACTAACTGGAACTACTAGATACGTACCACATTCACTGGCTGATCCCCCCACTAGCTGGAACTACTAGATACGTACCACATTCACTGGCTGATCCCCCCACTAGCTGGAACTACTAGATACGTACCACATTCACTGGCTGATCCCCCAACTAGCTGGAAATACTGCTGGGCAATCTTCAGGTGCTCCTTCTGGTTCAAAATAAAAAATTGTGTTAATACTTTGACAGCAATCCTTCCACCAATTACGTGACTTATATTATTTGTAACTTATTTGATTTGATCCATCAAAAATCAATATTATACAATAAGTGACATGAATGGTTATGGCTCTTAAGTAATGGCATGGACTTGAAAGCTGAATGCAAAATAAAATGAAGATGTACACTTCTACAAATTTTATTTCTCCAAAGTCTACCAATAGTGTTTTTTTTCATTCTACTGGTGAGTTGTAATAATGCACTTTGAAACAGCACTCTGAAAAATCTAAATTGAGTTTTTTTTTCTCTTAATGGAACAATTTAAGCTGAAAGTAGGTTAAAAGACATATACCTTGCAGTGCCAATATAGTAAATTTCATACATGTAAAACTTTGTGTGAATATGAGCTGATGTAAGTGATTTCAGATCAACGACAGTTGCTACGGAATTGGAGATGGTAATACTGATTAACACAAACCATCGTAACTAACAATTGACTGATGGTGTCTGGATTGGCAAAAATAAAATTTACTTTGAGGATTTTTGGTTGTAGTAATTAATGTTTCAGAGATAACATTTATCTGAAGCATCTTCACATGAAATTTTGGAATTTGTATAAAATCAAATCTGGAAGGAACACAAATTTAACAATGTAATGAACTAACTGTAACAAACATCAAACTTTTACCATTGGGTTTGAAATTCCCTCATCATATGCTAATGGCTGTAGAAGAAACATTGAAATAGCATATATCACTGATATTTACTGGGATTTAATGCTTATAGTAATATCACAAGGTCATATCTTCCAATTAACCCACAAAAAAATCAAACAAGAAAAAATGTTCACGACAAGATTCCAATCAAGCAATTAACATGTGAACACAGAAGTGATCATTAATGATGATGATACTGACCGATCCCTGCTCCTGCCCCAGGGCAGCATTGACCACACCCTTAAGTATGTACTCCTGTGGGGTTGTCGGTTCAAGCTCCTTAATCAGATTGTAAGCCTCAGCAATATCATCTGGAATCAAAGTGCTATCTGGTTAAACTTAAAGTCTAAAGACAAAGGTTGAAGTCAGAATCACAGAGTTTACATAGAGAATCTACGCAAGATGATCTTGATCATCTTAGCAGGCTTTATAATTAAAGACTTTAATATAGCAGCACTGGATCAATGACGACAATTTTTTTAATTGTTTTTGTTTTTCTTTTATGTGAAAAGCAAGACTGTTATACATGTATACACAGAGCTAGACTAACTTTTTGTGGATAAATGTCTTCCAGATTTTCTTGAAGTTTCCCATCAATTCAGAAATTTGAATATTCACATTTCATCCACAGTGTCGCCATCAAATCTAGACTAAATTCTTCACTCTTCAAAAATCTACATACAAGACAGTCTATGCAGACTACCATTAAGGGAAAACATCTATGTAGATTGAAATAGACACCTTAATCTTGAATTGAACCCAATGTTGCTAATCCTAATCTGCTTACTTGCTCTGCATTTGAAATATTTCACATGAAATAACACATTACATGCAGGTCAAGTCTTTTTAGAAAACCTATATATTTACACTATAAGTAAAGGTTCAGACACTGGTGGTTACCTTCTTTGAGCATTCAGGCACTAGTGGTTACCTTATTTGATGGTTCAACACTGGTGGTTACTTTATTTTAGGGTTCAACACTAGTTGTTACCTTATTTGAGGGTTCAACACTAGATGTTACCTTATTTGAGAATTCAACACTAGTGGTTACCTTATTTAAGGGTTCAAATCTAGTGGTTACCTTATTTGAGGGTTCAACACTAGATGTTACCTTATTTGAGGGTTCAAATCTAGTGGTTACTTTATTTGAGGGTTCAACACTAGTTTTTACCTTATTTAAGGGTTCAACACTAGTGGTTACCTTCTTTGAGAGTTCAACACTAGTGGTTACCTTATTTGATGGCTCAACACTAGTGGTTACCTTATTTGATGGCTCAACACTAGTGGTTACCTAATTTGAGAGTTAAACACAAGTGGTTACCTTTTTTAAGGGTTCAACACTGGTGGTTACTTTATTTGACGGTTCACACTAGCAATTACCTTATTTGAGGGTTCATACATTAGTGGTTACCTTATTTGAGAGTTCACACTAACAATTACCTTATTTGAGGGTTCACACTAACAATTACCTTATTTGAGGGTTCAAAGATTAGTGGTTACCTTATTTGAGGGTTCATAGATTAGTGGTTACCTTATTTGAGAGTTCAACACTAGTGGTTACCTTATTTGATGGCTCAAACTAGTGGTTACCTTCTTTGAGGGTTCAACACTAGTGGTTACCTTACTTGATGGTTCAACACTAGTGGTTACCTTATTTGAGGGTTCAACAATAGTTTCTACCTGATTTGAGGGTTCACACTAACAATTACCTTATTTGAGGGTTCATACATTAGTGGTTACCTTCTTTGAGGGTTCAAATCTAGTGGTTACCTTATTTGAGGGTTCAACAATAGTTTCTACCTGATTTGAGGGTTCACACTAACATTTACCTTATTTGAGGGTTCATACATTAGTGGTTACCTTCTTTGAGGGTTCAACACTAGTGGTTACCTAATTTGAGAGTTAAACACTAGTGGTTACTTTATTTGACGGTTCACACTAACAATTACCTTATTTTAGGGTTCACACTAACATTTACCTTATTTGAGGGGTCAGCACTAGTTGCTACCTGATTTCAGGGTTCACACATTAGTGATAACCTTCTTTGAGAGTTCAACACTATTGGTTACCTTATTTGAGAGTTCAACACAAGTGGTTACCTTACTTAATGGTTCAACACTAGTGGTTGCCTTACTTGATGGTTCAACACTAGGGGTTACCTTATTTGAGAGTTAAACACAAGTGGTTACCTTGTTTAAGGGTTCAACACTAGTAGTTACTTGATGGCTCAACACTAGTGGTTCCCTTACTTGCTGGCTCAACACTAGTGGTTCCCTTACTTAATGGTTCAACACTAGGGGTTACCTTCTTTGATGGTTCACACTAGTTGCTACCTGATTTCAGGGTTCACACATTAGTGATAACCTTCTTTGAGAGATCAAAACTAGTGGTTACCTTTTTTGAGGGTTAAACACTTGTAGTTACCTTCTTTGAGAGATCAAAACTAGGGGTTACCTTATTTGATGGTTAACACTAGTTGCTACCTGATTTCAGGGTTCACACATTAGTGATAACCTTCTTTGAGAGATCAAAACTAGTGGTTACCTTTTTTGAGGGTTAAACACTTGTAGTTACCTTCTTTGAGTGTTTAAATCTAGTGGTTACCTTACTTGATGATTCAACACTAGTGGTTACTTTATTTGACGGTTCACACTAATGGTTACCTTACTTGATGGTTCAACACTAGGAGTTACCTTATTTGAGAGTTCAACACTATTGGTTACCTTATTTGATGGCTCAACACTAGTGGTTAACTTATAGTAGTTACCTTATTTTAGTGTTCAACATTAGTAGTTACCTTATTTTAGGGTTCAACACTAGAGGTTACCTTCTTTGAGAGGCAACACTAGTGGTTACCTTTTTTGAGGGGTATAGTTTCTACCTGATTTGAAGGTTCACACTAACATTTCCCTTATTTGAGGGTTCAACAATTGTTTCTACCTGATTTGAGGCTTCACACTAACATTTCCCTTATTTGAGGGTTCAACAATTGTTTCTACCTGATTTGAGGCTTCACACTAACATTTCCCTTATTTGAGGGTTCACACTAACATTTCCCTTATTTGAGGGTTCACACATTAGTGATAACCTTCTTTGAGAGATCAAAACTAGTGGTTACCTTTTTTGAGGGGTCATACATTAGTAGTTAACCTTATTTGGGAGTTAAACACTAGTGGTTCCCTTACTTGCTGGCTCAACACTAGTGGTTCCCTTACTTGCTGGCTCAACACTAGTGGTTGCCTTACTTGATGGTTTAACACTAGTGGTTACCTTTTTTGAGGGTTCATATATTAGTAGTTACCTTATTTGAGAGTTCATCACTAGTGGTTACCTTATTTTAGGGTTCACACTAACAATGACCTTATTTGAGGGTTCAACACTAGTAGTTACCTTCTTTGAGAGTTCAACACTAGTGGTTACCTTCTTTGAGGGTTCAAATCTAGTGGTTACCTTCTTTGAGAGTTCAACACTAGTGGTTACCTTCTTTGAGGGTTCAAATCTAGTGGTTACCTTATTTGGGAGTTAAACACTAGTGGTTACCTTATTTAAGGGTTCATACATTAGTAGTTACCTTATTTGAGAGTTCAACACTAGTGGTTACCTTATTTTAGGGTTCACACTAACAATGACCTCATTTGAGGGTTTAACACTAGTGGTTACCTTATTTTAGTGTTTAACATTAGTAGTTACCTTATTTGAGAGTTCAACACTAGTGGTTACCTTACTTGATGGTTGAACACTAGTGGTTACCTTACTTAATGGTTTATACGTTAGTAGTTACTTTATTTGGGAGTTCAACACTAGTGGTTACCTTACTTGATGGTTCATACATTAGTAGTTACCTTATTTGGGAGTTAAACACTAGTGGTTACCTTATTTGAGAGTTCAACACTAGTGGTTACCTTATTTGAGAATTCAACACTAGTGGTTACCTTATTTGAGGGTTCAACACTAGTGGTTACCTTATTTTAGGGTTCAACGCTAGTGGTTACCTTATTTTAGGGTTCAACACTAGTGGTTACCTTACTTGATGGTTCAACACTAGTGGTTGGTTACCTTATGTTAGAGTTAAACATTAGTAGTTACCTTATTTGAGAGTTCAACACTAGTGGTTACCTTACTTGATGGCTCAACACTAGTGGTTACCTTATTTGAGGGTTTAACACTAGTGGTTACCTTATTTAAGGGTTCATACATTAATGGTTACCTTATTGGAGCATTCAGACACTAATGGTTACCTTATATGAAGGTTCAGACACTAGTGGTTACCTTCTTGGGGGTTCAAACACTAGTGGTTACCTTATTTAAAGGTTCAGACACTAGTGGTTACCTTTTCTGAGCTGACAGACAAAGACGATTGATTACCTTGTTTCAGATGATAGATAACCAGGTTGAGTCGAGCCTCTGGAATGACATCTATCAGAGGGGGCAGTACTTGTAAGGACCCTTCTCCTCCACGGAATACAACCTTCAGAAAGAATTTACATGTTTAGGTAATGTTTCAATTAAAAAGAACAGTTCCAACACTCAAAACTTCTGACTAGGGATAGGTCTGCTCTTGGCAGAAAAAAATTGTTTCAGAACATAATAACTTTCCTATACTTTGGTCTTTCTGCTAGCTAAGAGTGGAACGAAATAAAATATCAATTGAAACATTATATCCCAAATATTTCCCCAAAACTTAATACCAGTACAACTGATAAGATATATTTGTGTAATTGATTAGAATAAAGTCAACCCAGTAGTACATCAACAACAAAAATAATTTCAAAAATATCTAATCACAATAAAAAAAGTGCATCTCCTATACCAAATAACTAGCTACTAGAATTACTTACCGGTATAGTAAATAAACTAGATTACAACAAAACCAATGTCTCTGTACATGTATACACTAGTGTCTGCAGTCAGGGCTATACATCAAGTTTGTATCATCAGCAAACACTAAGTAGAATGATTTCATCTCTCTGGGACTCACATATACCATACATCAATATTAAGTAGCCATGCTCTGTACAAACCCCTCTCTACCGAACAATGTGGACGGCGACAATTTGTCTCCTGGTAAAAATGCTCCCCAGTACAATCTCATTGAAGTTATCTCAAATCAGAAATATTGATTCTAGGCACTTGACTGGTTTCATTCTAAATCTCTGATTGTTTGGATTGTGCTTTTTACTAAATACATCTATGTGAAATATGATTATAATGCATCCTTTATCAGTTTGAAAAAGATCGCCCATTAGAAATCTTCTTTTTTTAAACAGGATGACCTTAACCTCTATGTAACAGAGAAGGGCACTTTTTTCTATGAACTAAATCTGCTCAGTAGCTTATGGCTATTTAAGTATGAGAAATCATTAATCAGAAACTCATTTTTAAAGTCAAAAATAGAAAATGATTCTATCGTTACAGCCATGTTTTTGTGCTGTGGCACAGTCTGATGGTAATGAGAATCAAAGATTAGCTATTCTTGTGTTACCTTGACACTCAAGTCACAATCACTCACCATGTTATGTTTGATGAGATCTCTCGCGAACACAAATGATGGCGTTGACATTTCTTGTAGACTCTTTAACTCGGCCTTGAAATATGAAATGAAAATCAATTATTTTATTCAAATATTCCCAAATTACAACAGATAAACAATGGATCGTAACTATGTGACAAATGGTCACATGACCTACAGCAAAGCTACAGTGGCTTGATCTAGAGGGACAAAACAGGGATCAGAGTGAGTGAACGTTAGACCAAAAACCAGTACATTTTGTATACAGAATTTAGAAGTAGTCCCATGGCAAAATATGGACAGGTTTAACAGATAAAATATAGAAAAAGGAATATGTTGCCATGGTAATAAATACAAATAATATTCATTTTTTTCATATATCAGTTCTTTTTCTGAATTGGATTCTATGTAAAAAGATGTTTTTTTAGGTTTTATGTGATTTTAGTCTGCTGAAACATGACATAAGAGGTGCCATGGATGTTCTGTACAACGAAAATCACATACATGTATATTGTCTTTGACAAACAAAAAGTGGCTAGTGGAAGTTATGATATTTATCACTTCAAGTTCTAAGTAACACAGATACGTACCTCTGCGGCCTTTCCATTGTAGAGCCTGAAGTGATTACAGGCCTTTAGATTTAGGGCTATGGCACTGTCAGGGTACTGTTGTAGGTACACGGCTAGCACCTCCTGTAAACCAATCATAGCACAGCATTAGTTCACATATCAATATAAGCACATATCCGGACAATCATTAGCATTTTGAGACATAATACCAGCATCAGAGTATTATCCCCTCTGCCCTGCATGCACTACTCTATCCATTTTACTTCTAGTTCAACAGGTGACAGCTTAAATCTTATGCTGATTTTGTATTTTGTTTCACATAATTTAAGTATAGGAAGTTAGTATTAAAAATGAAATACATGTATATGCTTACTGTATGTGCACAATATGTAGTACATGTATATGACAAAAATGTTATATCTCTGACCATTTTCATATCCTTCTATGTATATGGGCAGCTCAGGTTGATATGGGTAGGATATATATGGGAATGGTCATATGATAATGTATAATTATGACACTGTCTGTGAAGGTATTTCTAATGAAAATCATCTTTTGCAAATAAAGCATCTTTTTACTAGTAAATGCCCACCCAAAAGTTGGCATTTCTTTATTTTTAATTTTTGATGTTTTCCTTTAATACCAAAATATACACATGTATATAGAATAAAAACATAAATTGTTCAGATCGTCTGCTAGGCCTTTCTGCCTTCTAGGGCTTCTTCAGGCGGATTGATGTTTATTTATCACCGTTGGTTACATGACGTCATCAATATTTGTATAGTCAACAATTTTAGTGACGTCATAAATAAACAAGCATAGTGACGTCACAAACAATACCAAGACAAAGAAAACATCTACATACAATACATTGCAAAAATCATTGTGCATTCAAGCTGGGTTTGAGGACTTTGACTTTTGAATACATGTATATATATAACCAAAAATACTCTCATTGAATTTCATTGGAAAATAAGTTTGAATATTGATCTCAATTATGTAGGGAGCAAAACCAAATTATCTTATCAAAGACGATTCTTACCTGTGAGACATCATAGTAGTCCAGTTTGTAGTAACACAGGGCCACATACACATTCAGGGCCAGGTAGTCTCTGTAATAAACACACAAATACAAGACTTCAAATGAGAATATTCGTTTTAGATTTTTGAATTCCTTAGTATTTTTTTCTATTTCATAGCAATATGATAAATGAAAGTTGTATGTCTAATATTTGTGCTTTAAGCCCTTTGAACTTTGATGTTCTATGCCATGCACTGTATGCCCTATGTTCTGTGATGCATCTCTACATGCCAAGGGATGCATGCTCTTACATATATCATGTGTTGTGTGCACCCTACATATCATATTCTGTGATGTTCTGTATGCTCTTTATGCCCTGTGTTGTACATGTATGCCCTGTGCTGTATGCCCTGTGTTATACATGTATGCCCAGTGCTGAGTGCCTGACCTGTTGTCTAGAAGGATCCTCTTGTAGATGTCAATGGCCTCCTGGTAATGACTGCGGAGGTAGTGTATGGAGGCCAGAGACAGCTGGTCCTCTACAATGTCCTGCAGGTTCTGGTGGTAGGACATAAGACGCTTCTCTTCGTTGAACTTATGAGACAGATGAAAACCTAAACGGTTCTGAAGTCTGCTCTTTGGACCTGAAACATTAATAAATTAATCTTCTATTTCATGTGAATTTTAAAATCTTTAAGCAAATTAACATTTGGTGGTGCTTTATTTGAAGTCACGATTTTTCTATCAAGCATTTCCCATGTGAAACTTGATAACACAAATACTGTACTAGTTTACATGAGGATTACCTGGGGAAAAAGGCAAGAAACTATACAGTTTATGTTATAACGTTTTAACAAGTCTTTTCATCCAGAAAGTTTGAACTACATTTTAAAACAATATTTACTAACCAAAACACTGTATTATTTATAATTCATTACAGAAACAAATAGACATTTTATATCAGTAGTGAAAATGTGGTTTATAATTTCTTATTGATGCATGTGGTTAACCGAGGTAGAAAAATGTTTTAGCAACTCTTATGTCAGTTAAACTATTGTCCTGGGTTAAAAGATACGATCACGCCAGTACAACAGGGTCTATGATTTGAGAACTGATGATGTAATTTGTTTCTACACCATGTTTTCTACATCATGGGATCATGATCAGACCCCATCATGTGTGGTTTTTTCGTGCTCTGTGTGGCATGTGGGGGTTTTCGTGCTCTGTGTGGCATGTGGGGGTTTCGTGCTCTGTGTGGCATGTGGGGTTTTCGTGCTCTGTGTGGCATGTGGGGGTTTTGTGCTCTGTGTGGCATGTGGGGGTTTCGTGCTCTGTGTGGCATGAGCCTGATTGAAGTGTTGGTGGATATTGTTCGTATAGACACCGGAAAATAGTAAGGCTGGAAATTGTTACATTTACAGCCAAATTAATGGCATATGGCTGGTTATTATGATTGCACTTAAAATTTGGGATCAGCAGATAAAATTAATTGGAGCTTACCTTCTATATTACATATTCTAGATTGTGGTAATTATTTATCAAATTTGTATATAAACCCGGTATTATTGTTGGTCATGACACATACTTTTTATTTGCATAAATGACCATTTGATAAGCTCAGCTTTTTTAAAGAAGTAAAGCTTCAAAATTGGAGTGCTAAATATAATATTCAGTACATTATAAAATACAGTTCAATATCTGGCCAAAACCTGCTTAACAAATAATACCACTGCTCATTATCATGGTGTGATAGTCCAGAGGAAATCAACTTATAAATGTCACACTTAGTTATGTTATATATGTATACATACAAACAACAGGATGTTTAGTGAAACAGGAACAAAATGTAACATACAACATTAATAAATATACCAGGATGTTCAGAGGTCAGATCACATTGTTCATTTACCCACATATGGAAGATATGTTGGAAGACAAATGTTTGGGATTGACCCAATGTGACCATACCCAAGACTTGCTGGATCGCAAAACAGTGCAACATTTACTATTTTGCTGTTTTGGCAGTTAATTACATGTAACATATTGTATGTGATCAACAAAGTAGAGTCAAGTTTGTAGAGGTTAATTTTCACATAAACATTGATATTTAGCAAACTTACAGATGTCAATATAAAATTTAAAAGCACACCCTTTTTGTAGTTATCATCATTTTTGAATATATATACATGTACTGGTTATTCTTATTTCAAAACCAATACAAAAATATAAATATATTATTATCAATATCTTCAAACTCCAGTCTAGTCTACAGTACTAATTACATTACAATGACTAAAATAGGACTTTGTTATCAGCTGCCAAAACAGGAAAATCTTGAATATGATAGTTTCAATTTAGAAATTTTAACATCAAACAAATTTGGGGTACAGCCATGTTGGATGTACACAATTAGTATCTAGATCTCCTGCTTTAGGTTCTTTAGAGTGTATGCATATATAGCCACTGGACTTAAATAGTATGATAATGTACTGTATGTACTAGAGCGGTACCAGAAACATTTTATAAGTTGGGTTCCAACACAATGTACTGATACAGGAATGCCAACCTGGCACTGCATTAATTGGTCTCCTTGAATACGAGAACACACAAATACTGGTCAATATGAGCCTATTTATTGAGGTCTAGTAGTGTAAAATAGTCACATCATACAAAGGCATGCCGAAATTTCAGCTAGGATTTACAAACAATCGTAAATTCGTAATGTTTAATAATAAATAAAGCTATTCAAAATTATAAGCTTTTCCCAAATTCTTTTTTTTTTTGAAATTTTCATTTTTAGATCATTTATCCATTAAAAGATGCATGCTTATATTGAAACAGTGACACATTTGACCAGTTGTATTGCCCTGCACATACCTTTTACCATAGTGTTTATTTCTAAATTAAAATGTATCACAGGATGAAATTAATCTGCAGTATATACATGTAGGTATATGATTTAAAATGAACTGAAAACATTAGACCTACTATCCTAGTCTACTGTACATGTTTTGCAGCCTGTGTGGCCTATTTAGCAGCAGGACGACATGCAGTTAACTATGTATATGTGTCACATATATTGTACCAAGATATGTCACCTAGAGATGGCTCATAAAAATCCATACAAACTTATTCAAGAGTAATTCATATTAGCTAAGAGTCAACATTCAATTAAATTGATATCAAACTATGGTCAATTGGATCATGATATTTAAAAAGTAAGAAAGTAACAAAACTAAAATCAAACTCTAAAACAGTAAATTGAATGAACCATTTTCAGAAGATAGCAGATACTCACAATAGGATAGTTTAGTCTCTAACGGTTCATTGGGGTCTAGAACTAACTCAAAATAATCATACATATAAATACTAGTTATTCTCAATCAGTTTCTTACTACAATTCTTCGACTTTACAAAGCAGTGGATATGTTAGTTGTAGCTAAATCATTAATGTTGAATTTGAAAAGCCACGACAGGACATATAAACTGTAGACATTATTCCGTTTCCATGATCACTGTAAAGAAAAAACTCTTCTCCAGAGACAAGAGCAGAATAACAAAGGAGTCTAACGATGTCTCATCTCAAATCATTGTCGACAAAATGACAAATGATACTTCACGAAAAGAAATACACTTAAGACCATTTTTACAATGACAATCAATACAGGTGTAACAAATACACACATTTACAAATACAGGAACAATGTATTCTCCAATATTGCGTCCCAAATACAAACATGTTTGTGAAGACAGCTCAAAATTAATTTGCTATTTACACAGTTAATGGTGTATTTTTTTAAATTAATGTTTCATAACTTTTATAAACATTATATGTCATTTCAAAAGTCATGTAAACATGGTCATGGTCTGGTATCGGTAAGAGTAGGTAGCTCTCTGATCATGAGTTGTGAGAGTGACAGCAGCCATGCATCTGAGCTGTACTAGAGTACCAACAGTACTATATATAGTCTTTTATTTGCTAACATTATAGTTTGAAATGTTGCAACTCACTTTTTTATTTTGCAAAAGTTAAATGTTAACACTTACATTTTTTCTGTTACAGTCAAATTAAACATTAACATTGTTGTTTTAGTTCCAGATTGTTACATTTTAAAAGCAACAATATCATAGAAATAAGTACAATATAACTTTAAGGATACCTGTCCCACTCTGGTGTTTTTTCGTATATAGAGTAACCTCCCCTTAAGTTTTTGGATATACAAGTTACTGTAGCACCACAGTTTGGCATGATACGTTCGTCGACCAAGTAGCTCAGTCAGTATTAGAGCCCTAGTATAACAAACTGAAGACAAGGATTTAAATTCCCGTCTAGCCCTGTTGATTATTCTAGGCTCAGAACACTAGTACTTATAATTGTTGACTATAGTTTGTTTATTTCATCTTTATCATTTTTTTCATGATTTTGCTTTTTAGAAATGATTTATAATCACAGCTATATAGAGTCAAGTCAGAAAAAACGTCTTCACTGTATACCTATAATGAGAGTTTTTGGCAGTGGTACAGGGATCCTTAATTATCATTTACCTATAATGTCCAACACAAGGTTGTTGTAAATCTATTCATACTTTCTTTTTGACTTGCTGTAAACTGTTCAACCTCGCAATTGCCATCAGTACATTGACTCAAGGCAGTAGGCTAGAATAGATTTACAAGGAATTTCAAGATATATTGACAGTTTATCAAAATTTCAAAAATGATTTCATAATTGTTTCTTTTTAAACCTTCATAAATATTCAGGTCAGAGAGTTACAGATAATATTTATGATTCAGCCCACATCCATATTTGAATAATAAGAATGTTGTGAAAGCATATTTGTGCATTTGAGGATGTGCAACCAACACTGTGACATTGACAAAGTTAAAACACCACTCTTACTACCACAGCAACATGTGCCACCATTGAGGGTCAGTCAAAACAGCCGATTTCAAGCATGCAGAAATCTTCTTTTATTTTGGTGCACGATAGTTGTGTTTATAAGCAAAAAGAGGAATTAATTTTCAATGTATTTCTATAATTGTACAAAAATAAAACTTAATTGCATACTTTTTTTTCTCTCCTAATAACTGTAATTAGATTTATTTTTCAAAAGAAATGAAGCCAAAAAAGGCCAATTCAATTTTATAGAGGTTATATGGTATGCAATATGTAAAGTTTGTTCCTGTTCAACAAAGTATATATATATATATATATGTCCTACTGGTGGATATATACATGTACCACTAGCACTGATCAAGCTTCAAACGTACTTATTATTGATCAAGCTCCAAAGGTACAAGGACCTGTACATGTACATACAGTACATAATACAATTACATGTATACATATTATTTATATGCACAATACCAAAAGGAAGAAATGCATTTTCTCTGTATAACTATACACTTAGCAGTCTGTAAATAAGTACTTCATAGATTTGTCAATGCAAAATACAAAAAAAATCCTTAATTTTTACCGAAGGAGGACTAAAGATGATGTTGAATATGACAAAGTTTGAATATAGCAGGTTCATATTTAATTTATATTTAGTAAAAAGTCTGGATTTTATAAGATTATGATTTTTTATCTGAAATTGCTTAAGAAATACCTTAATGTACATGTACAAATATTAGGAAAACTAAACAAAGCAAAAAGTGTTTTTAATTACACTGCAATATTCATTGAAGTAATTAATGTATATAGACTAAGACACACAACAATGGAAGCCACCTCAGGGTGCACATCATAAAGAAACAATTAGCTGCCAATGTGTGAGCTACATGTATAGAATGTGGCTTTTCTTGGCATGACTGATATAATACTTCAAATTCACAGAAAAGGTAAAACCAGTGCAAGATGAAATGAGAAGCTTTACGTTACCAAGGTCACTGGCTGGTCATCACATGTACAAAGCAAGAGATACACTTACAAAACATTCATAGCTCCAGATGACAATCATCATACATTGTATATACGTTATTGCAGGGGCATAGGTGGATCCCAGTGACCAAATTTGATGGAAAATTGATGTTTTCGAATTGTGTTTTGAACTTCATAAGCTGGAATAAACATTTTCATATAACACAAAGGAAATGTAATATAATTTCACATGTCTATTTTTGTTTGTAATTACTCAGCCCATATCCCCCATAGGGGCTTCATCCCTGCACTATGACAAGGGGCTGCAACCCCTTTGACCTCTCCTTTGGTTACACTGTGGATCCATGCCTGTTGCACCCCAAATAAATTAAAATCCTACATCAGCACATAATATTTCCAAAATATTAGTAAAAAAAGTTAAATCATCAAAATTACAAAACAAATTTGACCCAGTTTCACAAATAATAATAACAAGCGAATGAACTTCTTCTGTGAAAAGAAGTTTCAGGAACTAATGATAAATCATATCATATAATGTATAAGTTATTTTCCAAATTTGGAGTTTTGTAGTAACAAACAAATCTCTCGTCCTTATCTGGAGCTTTGTAGTAACAAACAAGTCTCTCGTCCTTATCTGGAGCTATGTAGTAACACACAAGTCACCTGTCCTTATTTGGAACTTTGTAGTAATACACAAATCACCTGTCCTTATCTGGAGCGTTGTAGTAACACACAACTCTCCTGTGCTTATATATTTTATATGGAGCTATGTAGTAACACACAACTCTCCTGTCCTTATCTGGAGCTTTGTAGTAATACACAAGTCACCTGTCCTTATTTGGAGCTTTGTAGTAACACACAACTCTCCTGTCCTTATCTGGAGCTTTGTAGTAACACACAAGTCACCTGTCCTTATCTGGAGCTATGTAGTAACACACAAGTCACCTGTTCTTATTTGGAACTTTGTAGTAACACACAACTCCCCTGTCCTTATCTGGAACTTTGTAGTAACAAACAAGTCTCGTCCTTAACTGGAGCTATGTAATAACACAAAAGTCACCTGTCCTTATTTGGAACTTTGTAGTAACACACAAGTCACCTGTCCTTATTTGGAACTTTGTAGTAACAAACAAGTCTCTTGTCCTTATCTGGAGCTATGTAGAAGCACACAAGTCACATGTCCTTATTTTGAGCTTTGTAGTAACACAACAGTCTCCAGTCCTTATTTAGAGCTTTGTAGTAACACAATAGTATCCAGTCCTTATTTAGAGCTTTGTAGTAACACAATAGTATCCAGACCTTATTTAGAGCTTTGTAGTAACACAACAGTCTCCAGTCCTTATTTAGAGCTTTGTAGTAACACAATAGTCTCCAGTCCTTATTTAGAGCTTTGTAGTAACACAATAGTATCCAGTCCTTATTTAGAGCTTTGAAGTAACGCAAAAGTTTCCTGTCCTTTCAAAATACCTTGTATCTACTTGATACTTTAATTTTAATTTTCCAGCAACATATTGCTGGGATTAAATACAAATCACAATCATTAAAGATTACTAACTTATGTTGTGTTACCAAGGTGCAATGCAATATTTTAACTAGTCCACTGGCCAAAATATCCTCTATTAAGAGACATAAATACAGGCTAGACAGAAAGTACTAAGTATAGCATAAAAGCCTTTCTTATTATCAAACTATTCAAAACTTTGACAGCGTCTTAAACTACTGACAATTTATATTGAATTCCTAAACCAGCCATCATTGCCGCTACATGTACAGTAGCTTGATGATAAGGAGGTCACATCTGCCAGGTGGTATCTTAAAACATGTCACTTACTTCATTCAATGCTCAAATCTTTTAATTGGGATGGAAAGTTATGATGTTATAATAGATGCAGTTTCTAAATGTGAGGTGACAAACTTGATGCACATTGTACAGGAAGGATGTATAGGCATGAAAACATTAGTACCAATGTCAGCTTGTGGTGCATTGAATAGCTGAGGTCTAAACAGCTCATAACAATGTCATCTTTATAAAGCATATAACTTGTTAGCTTGATAGTTGATCATAATTTGAATAAGATAGCATGAAATTGAAAGCAGTTGTATCATAAGAATCAAAAGTAGTCTTACCTCTTTGGGCAGCCTTATCTGATTCTGAATACATCCCAAGGAAAAAATAACAACAGGCCAGATTGATCCATACATCTGGATGGCAACCATCATGCTTTGTCATTCTCTCATATTCCTACAATATTAAGTCGATATTGTTAAAAACATATCAGGATTAAACAAGTATACCTTGAAAGTAAAGTTGATTGAGATTCATATGCATGTGTTTATGGTTATAGGGCCTGGATTATGACCCTGTGACAAAGTCTTTAGGGGTGGGGCCAGTAAGAATTGTAGAGCGGAGCTGGATCCTGAGGCTGATCCTAGTGGAATAATGGTTTATTTATCTCTTGATGTGTTGGGCACAAACTACGTTTGTATATCATCAAGTACATTAGTCTAACAATGTTCTAGTCCAAATTGAGTCTAAATGCATTTACTCAAAGTGGTAATTATAAATAATCTTGAAATTGTGTAATTATTTAAGCCATATATGGAATGGAGTCAAATTTATTATTAAAGAATGAATATCTGTGCATAGCTAGTAGCTACAAAAGTCAGCTGGTTTTACACTTAGTTTTAATGAAAATTCTATAAATTATATATGCTGACACTAAAAAAAAACATGCTGTTGTATTTGTTACAGAAAATATTTCATCATGATCATAGCATCAATTATCAAAGTTTAACCATGCACATGTACACACAAATTGAAGTTTACATGAAAAATATATCTTAAATGAAGTTCATGAAGAGTACCTACCTCCATGGCACGTTTGTAATCACCCAAGTGAAATGCACAATAGGCTATCCACAGGTCTGTTTCTTCATTTCCTTTTCCACTTATTCTGTTGAACTGTAATACAAAACAGTCAAAAGTAGAAATCAGACTATCAAATTAATTAATAGTGTTAAATTATATTAATTGATTAACACTACATATAGTTTTGCTACTGATTGGTCCTATATGGTACTATCATTACGTCAGCAGGCAGTTAAAAATACACATCAAATAGAATGAAGATAATATTGCTCTTTTATTTTTCAAATTCAATCTACAAAGAAGGTATCAAAACAGATCACTATTTAAAATATTAATTTATTACCGTTATCAAATGTATTTTGTATTAATTTGGATATGATCAGGAAAACAGCATGAAATAGAGACAAATAAAAATGTATCATTTAATGCTAGAGGAACATGCAGTGTTTTACACTATATTTATATATAATCCAATACAGTGTATAGGTGTTACCTCTGATAGAGTAATGGCCCCAGTATAATCTCTTGAGCTCAGGAAATCTTCTAGTTTTGGTAACTTCTTCTTTTTCTTGTTTTCTTTTGCAGGTGTAGTTGAGCCAGGCCCAATGGCCGGCTTTTGCCTTGAGAGCATCTGAAAGCACATACCATGAATGAGTCTTAATATAACATTTAGGGTGGTTGAGTGGCATCTCATCTCTTACCAAGATGTCTGAAAAATCAATTTTAGCTGTTCGCCCACCCAGCGGTGGAGACTGATTACTCTACTGCGAGTTCATTCCGTACGGGAAAAAGAAGAAGTTTGATTCCTTATAAGAGGTGAAAATGAATTGGGTCACCTGGCCAATCACTTTAGGTACTCCAGTTTTCTACCGCATTAAGACCCCATGCATGCTACAATCAAGGCCCACAAAAGTGATTAATAGAAGTAAAGTTGAAAAATCTTGTTCATTATTTTTGGAATCTTAACTTTGAAAAAGAATTAGGTCAAAAGGATTTAAAGTTAATCATAATAACGAAATTCTCATTTCGTTTTAATTAGAGCCCTTGAATAAGGGGCAATGAATTAAAATGCTTAAAACTTCTTAAGTTCTTTATTGTGGATTTTGTTGGGCTCACTACTCAAAACTCCACCAACATAAATTTGATAAAACATTTTCACAGGAAATGGTTTCATAATTGACAAGATGATTAACAGGGTACTTTAAATTCAACCAATCAAATAACTGAACTTGATGCATAATTGCATGTTTGGGGGTAAATGGATTGGGCATCTTGATTCTAGTTCCATTTCATGATCTGACATATAATAATATATATGTGAGCCCTCTGTAAAAATAGAAGAAAACCAGTTTCATGTTATGTTGTATAGATATTTTCTCCCAATATCTACACTTTCCTTTTAATATTGTATACACAGCCAGAATCCTGGTTTAATATCAGAAAATGTCCAGAGATATAAGGTATTCCAACACCTTATTTTAAGTACAGTCGAACGGTCAGACAACTTTACTCAGCTTTGTTATTGACTCGAGGTATGTCTTTGTTAACTCATTAATGGTTAACAATTTGCACACAAACAAAAGAAGCATTTTAAATGACAATTCTGAATGTTTTGCTGGTTATTACAAGTAAACATTCCGACAACAACCCCCCCNCCCCCCCCCAATTCCTTACACTCTCCTGTTATATTAGAATGAAACTCATCAAGCAAGATACCACAGTCAAATGACGTTACATAAAAACACATTGCTTGCTTTATCACAGAGTGGTTAAATACATTTCCAGTTTTCAAATAACAATACCATTTTGATGCCGAAGATGTGTTTTTCGTCTACGCCGTCAAACTCTTCGCATCAGTGTTGGTATGCACAGCACTGCGCAGGTGCGTAATAAACCGGGTTGGTTGATCTCTTCAATTTGACGGAAGATACTGTCAAGCGTTTTATTAACCATGTAAAGAGAGCTCTTGCAAGGGAAGTAATTATATTGCGCAATGGCATTGATTCTATATGTAAACATGTTTCAACTGTTAATATAGATTGTGGGAAAATGATTTAAATTTCGACATAGATCAAGGTCAACCTAACAAAACAATGTGAAAGTAAAATATGTCTTACAGATGCGAGGGGAATGATGGAACAGAAATACTTATGATATGGTATTGTGGTGACGAAAAAAGGGGAATATTATCATATATAAAAACAACAACAACAACAGAATGGAGATCTCACGCAATGCAAATTTGAAAAATGCACATATATATATATATATATTGATGTGCATATTGTCAGAAAATAAATACATTATGCCCCTGCTGTATGTAACGTCAAATTAACATATAGTTGAATTAATTTTACCAGTCTTCAAAAAATTGAAGATATGTACAATTAATTAAAGAAAGGTTCAATTCAATTGAAGATTTGCACAATCAATTGAAGATAAGTTCAATTCAATTGTACCTATATTTAAATAATTAAAGATATGTACAATTATTTGTACCTATCTCCAATTGAATTGAACCTATGTACAAATACAACATATCATGAATTGAATTGAACCTATCTCCAATTGAATTTAACCTATCTTTAATTAATTAATTAAAGACACTGCTTTTTCTCTTTTAGCAGAGACGTATAATACATGCATTATACGTCTCTGCTTTTACTAACAACATGAAAGAGGATGAACACAGGTAAATTGCTGTTGTTGTTTACCCAAGTAATGACCCTAATTTGTTATTGTATCGAAACAATTCGATATTTTGTGATACTGACAGATTTCTTTTATAGAAAAACAAATTATTCGGACAAATGGGTTTCAAATATATTCACTAAATGTGAACATACATACAAGCATTCATATTACGCACTCAAATTTAGCCAATATTATAATTTATTATCAGTTAAGAGTTTTTCCCACTTACCTTTTTAACGGGAAAGTTTATTCATGTGTAACATTTAGGACATGCACAATATTAATTTCAGTCTACATGAACTAGCTCGAGCGCTCGACATATCAGTTCAAAACCAGAAGTTATTACATATAGACGAAAGAGAATCTAAGGACAATCTAAAGAAACGTTCGTCTAGCATTATTGAGTGTGGTACACAAACAAGTATAGCATTCACGGATGATCAAAACTAAACATAAAACACCATCAAGGTATTATCCTCACGTGTTGTTTTACAACATCGGGTGTTAAAGTGACTGGAACATTGATTCACATTAGGGATGTTGATTTTTTCCCAAAACTTGCTCACAAATAGTCAAAAACTGAAAGCGATAAAACTTCACGATTATTCTTTTATCAAAAGTGTTTTCTTTAAGGAGTTTCAGGATGACGAAGTATAATATTGTAGAATCATGATGTTACACAGACATATATAATGTACCTGTGTAAGGATTACCTGTCCGAAAGGTGTCGCTTACATGTGTACCCCCAGGGCGTACGTTTATAGGGTAGTATACCACATGTACTCTCACAGGTAAGCATTTCTACATGCTCCACTAAAGTTAAATAATGTTGATTTTGTTCAGTTGTAAAAATTGAGAGTATATGAACCGCTACATTGAACTTTGTCGACTTTCCACACTAGCATTAGTATAGACTATTGTGACAAGGTTTACCGATCATTATAGGACGGGAAAATACGTGTTATGTCAAGTTATTCATATCTACTAAGGAAATGTTCACGAATTTAATGTTACTAGAAGGAATATACATTTTCCTCGGATAGTAATTTATTTGAGCATTTACAAGAATTTGGAAGAGGATTACGAGATTATCGCAACTGACCAGGTAAATACCTATTTATGTTTTTTTTTAAATATCGAAATTGGGATCGTCGTACGTCTACATTGGAGTCTTGACATGGAGTATGTTACACCATGATTTATCATCCGGATGAGAAATCATATTAAGATTGGCATATAGTCCACTGGGTCGTAAATGCATTCAATTCGATTTTGGACAATTGTGATATTGTGATATGATAATCATACTTGAATATCTTTTGATAGTAAAGACATTTAGGAAGACAGGATTTGAGTTGTCTATATAACCCCAGAAGGCGAAGAGAGTAAGAAAAGAAACGGGAATGAGAAATAGTGCTGGGTAATAAACCGTGTCACCCATACCAATACGTTTTGCACGATTTCCCATCTTGGAGAGGAAATCCGAGGGGTGTTATAAATCACGTTGCGAAAGCAACAATTTTAACACGGTTTCTCACCGGGGCGAGAAATAGTGTCGTAACAGCTGTGCTTTCGTGTGCATCACTCCAAACTCAGATTGGTCTTGACGAAGGACGAGGATACCTTAACTTTAGATACCTTGTGGGTGGTTTCGGAGCTTACTTTCAGCCTAACAAGTCTGGACTGACCAATCCCATGGTTCTGTTCTTAAGATGGATGACTTTGTCGATCTGTACTGATAAGGAGCTTTATAAGTACAGTTTACTAAATAAATAACAGATTCATTTCTTGACCCTTTATAACATAACCTACAATAATCTCACAAAATAAGCATTGTGCGGTCGTTAAAAGATTTAGAACTTGAGATGGCGGGTATCGGTTTCACAAAGGCTGTAGTGAAACGGGTACACGAAGGTCAGAGCGAAACAATAGCTATAATGTTGAACTATTTCTGCATGTAAAAACTTAGTAATTTCGTCCGGAAGTGTAACTAAGGCCTAGTCTAACAACGAGGGTCCACAACAATCGTTGATACAGGTAGATATATACATGCGACGGCTGATAACGTGAGTATATATATAGATATATAATCTGTGTGGTATATTCGTTTAAGTGCAGACATATGTCGGATTGTCATATATACATATGTGACTATAGAAATGACGATTACTGTTTCCAGACGGTATGACCATGCTCTAATATAGGCTACGCCAGCTAACGAGAAAGGTAAGCATTATTTTTTCAGCACTATACTTTGACAAAAATGCAGAACCGAATTAGAACTGAAACATCTATAGATATGGATGCCCTCTTGATATCTGTTCTCATGGTCGCCACGTTACCAAAGAGACAGTCACTCAATCAGTTTATACAATATTCGTGATGATGTTTTGTACGCTTTCCAGTATATTTCTTCTAATCTTGGATTCTTTTGGTACTCTGGTACACGTGTCTGAAGTGGCACAGAGTTGACCTCTTTGATATCCAGAGCAATGCAGCAGAGACCGTACGCGTTCATCATACTTATAACGTTGGCGATATTACGACTTCTGTAACTCCCTCGTCCTTGCCGCGTATGGTTTCAGCTGACCATCATTCCCGATTAGAGTCCCCCGTCAGTGTGTCAATACCTGTACGTCTTATTAGTACTATAAACATCAGTCCTCGATCATCTGGTCACATCGGGACCATCATTGTCACCGACTCGATTGTAACAAACATGTCAGATATGGGACAAAGCGTTCTCTAACTGTCAATCAACCAATGATGACGCTCTGGTTAATACTGAGATGCTACATGTAACGATGATTTTTTTTCCAGTTGTGTCACTGCACGGTTACATACAGAGCCACACTAACTACTGTTTTACTTCATATAAATGTACATGAAGCTATAAAAAGAACCTCGTCAACATTTAGGACAATTGTAAAGCTGAGTCATGCCGTCATCAAGGAAACAACGTCATAAGACAGGATGTTGTACATAGTAACAAGTCGACGTTGGAACGGTGAGACACACGCCGATATCATAGCGCTGTCTCACTGAAAAGTAATGTCACCAACCTGACGGCATAATACATCTTAATATTACCCAGTAATCGTATACATTCTGAAAGCTAACAACAACGTGACAATGTGAAGGTTTACATATACTATCTAGATATTGACTGCGTTAGTTGTCTTTTTTAAATACTATATAGGGATGGGATACGCGTGCATCATCCTGTTTGTACCACAATAAGAGCGTATGTAAACATGAGGACTTACAGGAGTTTAAAAGAGTAAAATAACCATAAGGAAAGTTAACAGATCATAAACTTAAATGTCGTTTTCTTTAATTGAGACATTAAGTTCAATTTGTCGCTACCGTTTGTCACGGTCTAGCCGCTAACGAGCCATTATTTTCATTGATATGTGTCCGGGTCCTCGCCATTATCACTGCTCTGGTGGTAAAGGAGATATGGAATCACTCAACCGACGTAGATGTGACTGACCAGACAGTAGCTATATTATAGTGTAACAGGAGGCGGGCCTAGATTGGTATCTGGTGCCTTGGGTCTGTTTAGGTAACAGTTACAATGTTAACTACTCCGGACCGCGATATTACACACAGTTGGTGATCCGGATCTACTTAATGGTAACAATACAGGCGTGAGGGCAACGTCATGTAACACAACGTAACAGCACGTCGTTCGACTCTTTCGAAAATTGCGATGCTCTAAACAGCATTACAGAAATTCTTTTTCTTTTTCAACTATTTTTGTGTCAGATATACATATACATGGGTGTATACAGTTGGTTTACTTTTGAATGGTTTGACAACATTTTTGTACAAATCTATACATTATTTCCAAACGAAATAAGTGCCATATCATATGCATCAATGCAAATAATACACTGTACACATTGTGTTTTAAAAAAAATTACGTCAAATATTTGAGACAAGATAATAATTTAGACAATTCGATTCACACTCTTAAATCTAATGTTAGTTTTGAAAAAGCGTTGATTAATTAGTTATAATGCTTAAAAAGGATATTTTGTTTTATACTTTTGCAAACATTGTGATGACCTTGCGCATCATTACACTTCCGTTTTGGTTTTGGCCATTACCAGACGACGATATACCACGTGCATAAAATCTACCAGACTAACACTCGCAGAGTCGAGCTACACGATCTTAAAGTTGTCATAAGATATGTTTACCAGTATTTACTATTAAGATTGATATTGTTTTTGTATCTTCGTCAATAATAACACTAATAATGTTGCTGCCGGAAGCGTCGTAGCATGATTGAGAGTACATGGTCAGTGCAGAGACGTATATACTACATAGGGTTTTATATGTCTCTAGTCAGTGCTATGGTTAACTTTTCCATCGGTTCCTGAATCTGTAGATAAAGGCAAGCTCTGTGTCTGGTTACTTCTCGAGTTTCGCTGCATCGACGATTAAAATCTACTAAAATCCATCAGTGACTTATCGAGGTCCTGTTATTAGCACCCATACTGATACCGCTGTTATACATGCATGTGTGTAGCTATATATATATACATGTATAATATATCGTGAAAAGGCTAAATGTATGCGGAATTTGGAAAATGCTATTTCACAGATAGCCTTACGGTAAATTTGATAAAAATCACGATTAATTACAAAGTTTTAATATTAATTATAAAAGCAAATTCTTGGGACGATTTCTTTTTTCTGAATAAACTAATAAAACCTTGTGCGTTTTTAATTGACATGCTGAGCCTTTTGTTTGATAAATATTGTTGAGATACAGCAACAATGATAGGTTTGATGATATTTGCCGTAAAAAGCCGCTTGTACTTTCGTATGTTGTAGGTATACATCAATACACAGAGTGCCAGCTGACAGACGGGCAGGTAACAGCTGGTGCAGGTGTGAAATACAGGTAAGTTCTGTGATAAGGGACACACGTCCATGACAAACTAAACATCGGATTGAATACTCTTCATCATCCCCCCTATCATAATGCCTGTAACGTAGGTATTTTCGCACTTTTCTCGACGAACATCAAACGATTCGGGAAACACGTTAAAATGGATGGATCAATGTTAATGAATGTATTACTTTTAGGGTAGGGTACATAATGCTACCTATATTACTATAATACCAGGCCATCAGTCATTCTATATAGGACAGAAATACAATTTGAAAATCTATTGAATTGACGTTTTGAACTATCGCACCTATAGTGTCAGTTATACTGAATGGATGATAACATATCATTGTACCCATATAGTGCCAGTTATACTGCATGGATGATAACCTATCATTATCTCTACCAGGTGTGGAATGTGTTGTCTGGCTGCCTTACAACCACTTTCTCAATTTTGATTTATACAGATTTTCTTTCGAGATAATAGCCACATTATTACACAAACAGCGATAGTATGTGTGGTGACACCATGACCTCGAGGCAGAAAGGTGAACAACAAGTTTAACTATGTATGTCTGGAGCTATACCCGTCTCGAGCTATACCCGTTATCTTACATACAATGCTAAAGTGAGCGAAGATCTTCCGACTTTCCGAGCAATATTTCTCCTAAAGTCATTGCTGTTATTTGTACGTTGGGTACTCGGATGGTTGGTATGTACACACCGTTTCTGTGCTCAAGTTATTACATGTACATTCAAAACCAGACTTAACTTGGTTCAAGAAACCAGGAACTTATTCCAAAATGTTGTCTACAATAGATGAATCTTTAAGCCACCATTATTTGATACTGAAATATCTAAATTCTATCGGGCTGTCGATTCCATAGTCCAAGGGAAAATCTGATGGATGTTATCTCGAACTATTTCATTTGACCATCACATTTGGGGCATGTTTTGTAGCCTGATCACATCACTAGTCAAAATGTTGTCATCAAACAATTCTATTTCTATTTCGACCCAAAACATTTCAACTGGGAATGGTCGATATAACCCTAGCCGTTCACATTTTTCGGTTGTAATATGCAAATAACTATTTAGTTTTTAAGTTATATTTTAGGTTGATTATTTGATATTATAGGATATTTCTACTCATTTTATTCTGGTTGGTATGTACAGTAGAAAGGTTCATACAGCACTATCATTAAAGTGCTCATGTGTGACGTTTCGATAACTAGTACGGTTTGTACTCTGTCACCTTCATCAGGCAAATCACTATTGAACCTATTTAAGAGTTGACAATAGAGAATAGACGTCGATTCGGCTACGCTATAAGCGTATCATTGTTTTACATGTACATGTATGAATGACGAAACAAACTGACAAGTCAATTCGGCTACGCTTTGTTTTATACCTGGTCATAGATGTGCGAGAGTCTATGACCCCCCTCATCTCGATTTACAAATGGCCCGCTGCGGCGTATCCAGAAAGCTTTCTTGTATTTGCCACTTAAACAGATAGCTTTACGTCTCCATTATATTTTAGATATTGAATTGTGTCAGTTCAAACCAGATACCAGGAACAGCCTTACATCACTTATCTGTTTCTTTTGACGGTTGTCGTCTCACGTGTTTTAAGGCGGGGGTAGAAGCTTTGAAATGACACTGATCAAATTGCGTTCATAGCCCTTTGAACCCAATTTCTTTTGGAAAAATGTAAATACATATAATTTTGGATAGTCAATTTTGTAAAATATTTCATGACATTTTGTATAGATTATTATCAAAATGTTTGTACTGATTTTTTTAAATATTATTCTATATTTTTTTCTAAATACTATTGTATGTATATGTACTTTTGTATAAACTATTGATGCTTCTGCATAGTATCTTGTTTAATATCCTGATAAAAGTATACCATTAAAAATAATGCCTAGCACGTTAATACGACACATTCTACACATATAACGCAGACAAAAACAGACAATTTGAAGCACAAATCTTAAAGTTATTTTTAACATTCCAAATTATAAATAACTTTTAAAGCTGTGTCTAGACACGCTGGATCTTGTCATGTGAGTGTTTGAGGTCGTAGTTTTTGAGATTCCGTTAAACGAATATGTGTCAATCAAAGAGGTTTTTGTGTGTTTCACATACATCCGTGGTATTCATTTCATCGTGTGCACTAAAAATTATCTAAAAATAGAATGTCTATTTTATAACTTTCCATCGGTTGTTGAAAATATACCACTTATTACAAAGGCAAAAACGGCTTAATTTTATTATACGATAAAAACAGTTATTAAAAAAATCTACATGGTAAAAATCATAGTTATCGAAATAGTAGGCAGGGTACAAATCATGTTATTTAAAAAGAAGCCTGCAGAGTACAAGTAATAGATACACATGGTACACATCATAGCTTTCGTTCAAAGTTTACAGTGTACAAGTCATAAATATTACTCAAGTCTACAAGGCACTATGCTGGTATATCGTATGATATTCAGACGGAATACACTATACCCAGTGTTATTATTTCGGTTTCATCAATTACAACTCATCATTTGGTTGTTCATCTTCTATAGCAAGTTGTTTTCTGTTCTGTAGCTTCTCAGATATTTTTGATCTCAGTTAAGTTGATCAACATGATACTTAACGCTGTAATATCACTTTCCCTTGCGATATTTCTAACACGTTTAATCGAGTTTCATCACATTATGCTTCCTTAAATTGCATTTATTATGATTCACCAGTTATAAGTTTTTGCAATCAGTTTATATATATATACATTTAGGTATATGCGTGGTGTTCCCATAATCTACAGTTAGACGGTGCTGAGGTGGCGAGGTGTATGATGAACACAAGTTGGTTTGTCTAGGGCCTCTCTGGCCTTCTACCGGTGAAGATTCCAATCTTGAAACTTCATTAATCTCGCGTGATCACGTGCGCCTAAACACAGAACCACAGAGCTGCACGTTCTCGGCACCAGGAGGGGAAGTATCTCGCTGACAGACGTAAAGACGATAGAGGGTACAGTCAGGCACCGTACCCTGCGTTTGTGTTGGTCCAATGCAAGTGACTTAAAAACTAGCCGGTTGAATCAATGATAGAGGAGTCCTTCTGGGGATCTTCGCCCGTCACGTTTTGAGACTAAAATGAAGTTTAAAGAAATACCGAGATAATTGAAGCATATTGTAAGGCATATTATGATGAAAAACAGTTCACTGGCATTCTGTTGCGCTACGTCTCCTTGAACATTTAAGCCAAATTTAATATTATTTCTTTTTAAGACTATCTATATCGATGATAGACTATATATTATATTTATATTATATTGATATATACATATTTTCATGTATACAGATTTCTTGGAGAGATTGCATCTACTTCCGTGAAAGATTATATCCATTTCAGTATTTGTTTCTGTGAAAGACTATATCTATTTTTGTGAAATATTGTATCTATTTCTGTGAAAGACTGTATCTGTTTCTCAAAAAGACTGTCAGCCTCCACGCCGTTCCATTTAAAGACTCTGCAATGCTGAATCTGTTTTGGCCTCATCACCATTTACTTGCAAACCATCAACATATTGTATCCGTTTTAGAATCCATATCGTTTAAGACATTGCAAAGCATTACAGTATTGATAATTTTATCCACTCTTCCATATCGTTTCGTTGAATGCTTCGTAAGACTGTATCCATTTTAGCTTCCATCTTGTTTTAGTACATCTGAAGCTCCCAAGATTGTATCCGTTTTGACTTCAAGACAATCCCATAGCGAGGCTTTACAAGACTCCGTCGTTATGTTGTTCTATTGTAAGCTTTCGCAGTTTCCCTTTATATTCCGAGCATCGTTTATGTAGTTCATTAGCATCTACAGAGTACTTTAACTATTTGCAAAGCAAAATACGTTAATTTTTGTATTCACATTAGCCTACACATTGGAAATATGTGTTTGTAGTTTGTTTTTATTTAGTTGTTTTTTGTTGTTGTTGTTTTTGCGCTCAATCTAAGGGGTGAAGTTCTTGTTTTCCTTTTTTTATGTTCTATATAACAATATACAACAATAAAACTTTCTTCTGTTGTGATCACTACAGGTACAAGATATTGAGTAGGGTTTTGAAATAATGCGCTTGCATTCGGCTAGGACGCCATTTTATTCCTCAAAAACAGTATGTGAGCAGAAAGGTATGGAGAAAACGCTTCTATCTATTTACTGGGGCTATGGATTTGTTTAGCCTATCATGTTTAGTTAATTATTTTGATAAACAGAATAATGAGAAACAGTAGTATGTTATTCCGCGAGTGTATGCGATATATACTATACTAATGAGACGAGAGTATGAAGTACACAAGTTATCTAGTTAAATATAAAAATAAGCGAATGCAACATTCTAACTACAGACGTAGACCTCACCTGTACGATGGTCGAACGCCCCTTTTGTCCATTAGTCATCATAAGAAATACTTGTTCGGCTTATAAAAAGGTCGTCTTTTTGTTTTTTTGTCTTGAAATATCTTTTAATGTTTTGTTATGACAGGGAAACCCAATGCTTTTTATGAATGAAGAATATATAAATAACTCCGAGCTTTTCAAAAATAATATTCGTATATATTTGTAATTTATCCTTTTCAGTCGTGTTATTTAACACATTGTAGGTACGACTATAATTGTCACATGTACTTTAACATTAAGGCACAGTAGTAGCCTCTTTCTGGCAGTACTTTATGCTCACACACGAACGTTATATATACATGTTTTATTACCATGGCAGACATTTACTCAGTTCCTAGCTTGATGTTGGTGTCATGATGCAAAAACCTCGGGGAAACTCGGAGTAAATTGTAAAAATACATGAACTAAAAAAATCTAAATAATGTGAAAACTTCAACGATTATTTAATTAAGATAAAACGAAAACTACAAAAATATTCAATCAGAAAATTACAACTCTCCGGCACCACACGAACATCACAGTTACTAGCTGCCTATGACAGGTGTACTCGATTTTACTGGAGAGCTGCCTGCGGTTACAGGTGATCTTACACGGGAAAACTATTAGTATTGAATGGCGTATAGATTAATTATCAGATCACAAATCCGCCTTTTTAAAGAATCAGCAACAGTTCTTGTTTTTGTATCGAAGGCTTAACAATGAAACAATGAAAAAATCTATTTTCAACTGTAGATGAAATTATCTTGATTGATTGATGACATTTCGATTTGGATTGGCCTTAAGGTTGTACCGGTAAAGTGATAACTTTCTGTCTCTACTCACACACCGTGTGTTATTATGGGTTTCTGTGGTGTTATGGTGGGAACAGCTCTTTTATAGATATGGTAAGGAGACTGGAACGGGGTCAACGTGGCTATTAGTAAATGATCTGAAGTTCTCTTGACCTCTGACTTGACCTTTCATAATATAAGTTATGATTTTGCGAAGAAAAGTATGAGAAGAGTCAGGGACTAGATATACAGATGCGAAAGAGAGGTAAAACACGAGAAATGGTATATACATACATGTATATAGCGACTCGGACAAGTACATTGAAATGAACAGCCTAGTAGCACATACTCATTTACAAACGACTGCAATTCTATCACAGGGTTATCTTTAAGATATTGACATATCCCAGACATTGATTGACCAGTAGATGCGTTTTAAACAGCTGTCCATTGTTCAACTAAGAGCCAAAATGAAATTTAATTTTTTGATTACAGGTATTTTGAAGTGCTCTTAAATTGCAAGTTGGATGAAATTGATGCCTACTTTAAAAAGTCCAACCCAAGCCTTATCTTTAAGTATTTTGCACCAGGTGTGATGGTGTTTAGCATTGCTGTATACACTTATAACAGAGAAATGATAGAGTTCAACTCTCCCGTCCTGTCTACATCTGTACCGCAGTCAGGAGCTGATAGGCCAGCTCACGTGTTGCCATGGCAACAAACTTATCTAACTTTAGCAACTGCTATTCATCTCCAAAACTTTTGGCGTAGTTTTCTCGATCATTTACCGGTGTGTCTCTACTTTTCTAGTGTCCGAAATCTCACCCACGGGTCTGACCAGGCCACCATGGAGATAATATGGCTTCAGAGACCCCGCCCGGATGTACCATGGGGATTCAGGATCGCGGGGGGCCGGGAGTTTGGACAACCCCTTACGGTGCAGAAGGTTTGTAAATACATTGTCTCTTCTCTTCTTCAAAACTTTAATGGCGTAAAATTTGGGTCGGCTGAGCTGTAAATTCTGAAGACGAAGTACATGTGTGGCGGGGTGTTATATGTTCGTAAGGAACTAATGGGGAGGTTTTTTTCATCACTATAGACCGACTTTGTGCAATGTCGGTGTGATGGCTGCAAACATCATTATTTATTATATATATACCAGTTTCTGGTTGTATTGTATGCTTAATGGGAACACTTTATAGTCGAGATCAATTAAGTGTGTTTGTTTTTGTCAATGTGGCTACTAGATCAGTTTGACTTCAAGTAAACTAAACATAGTTTTGTGTTAATCCGATTTTTATTTTTAAAAGTTTTGATGAAAATCCGGATTATCGATCATTCAACACATTTCTTAGCTAATTATGTTTGTATTGAAAGATCCTTGACGGAAATATAGAAAGGTCATCTGGTCATTTAGGACAAACATTACACAAAGGTCAAAATACTGCTTCTATTTCTTTCTTTTCTATCAACATCTCTGAGATCATAGTACTTTTGTGTAGTTTCTATCTTTAATAAGTTAGCAAAAGACTTTGATATCCTCAACTTCAAAACAGTTTTTTATTGTACATTTTTTTCAAAGGAATGACTCGAAGCAAGTATACTTTGCAAATCTATATTATGCTTCATTTTGTTTTGTTAGGGAGATACATGTAATTTCCCATACCAATCATTACACAAGAGTAATATATTACAGTCATTTAAATAGGCCATCATATGATTGTCGTTTTTTTCCAGAAACATCCCCGAGATCTTTTTAATTATATTATTTACTCTGTCATAATATATCCGACTGGACGTTGGGAAAAGTTGCGGGTATTTTTACTCTCCTATCCTTGGTGATTTATCCTCTGTTAAGGCTATTGTCTAACCTTAGAGTGTTTTTGGCGTTACTTTGCATTCGGTTATCTATTTAAGAGAAATATACATTTCTCTTTGTGTAATATATCCGGTACAATGTAGCTAACGGACTCTACAGATATCACAGAAATGTACATTGTAATAGTAATTAATACACTAATCAAAGCCGGCTGATTGGATCATTTCTGGCACGCGTCTTACCGTTTCCTGGACACACAGACAATGATAAACACACGTTCAGAGCAGATCATACACCGCTCACTATTGTAACATGGTGTGGTACACGATATAGGGACCGTGAACGGACTGGCTGACCCCGATTAAAAGAGTTCTCTCAATGGGCCGTAAGTGCTGGGAATTGTGTTGGCTGTCAGAATCCATACTAACTTACCGTGAAATTAACTTATCTAATTACGGTGATTAATTATAACCGGTGCCCCCCTGAGTGGGCCCCTCTTCAGTTTGGCCAGAGATAAACACAGACTGGCACGTTTCAGAAAAGACTCTTTGGGAGGGGGTAAAGGCACAGCACATGTCCCCTGGGGAGGGGGCACAACGGGGAAGTCTCACCACTCCTCCAGATACCATTAAGTTACGTCACGAAGAGGGGCACTATCTAGGTCCATAGTGTCTGTTTGGAGTCCTGTGGTGGCCATATGCCACGAAAAACCATGGGTGGTATATGCTTATACATTGAAGCTTTTCTATGCAAGATTCTTCTGAAATATTTGAATAATCAAAAGATCATACAAAAACCGCTTTCGAATTTTGCTGGAAAGATGGTTGCTTCACTTGTAGAGACAGACATGGATTCATACCATTAGGAGGAAGTTTATTTGCTAAGCATGGTAGATACGACCATTTTTTTTTCCAATAATCTCATGTAATTGTTTTGTTTCCAATCTTCATTCTTTCATTTAAGGAAGCCATGATTAGCACTTTTTTGGCAGGGCACGATATTTTTTTTTTATATCTGATCAGACCGAGTCTCATCGTTAACAAAAGAGAGAAAACAGAGAAATTATTTTCATTTGAGAATATGCTGTAATCTGACAGGAAATAGGGACTAAAGAATATCTTACAGGGTGGGTGTGACCAATGGATGATGTTTGTGTGTGTGTGTGTGTTTATGTTGAGGGGGGAGGGGGGGGGGGGCAGTTTAACGCCCTTAGTAAACCATATCGTAGATAGATCATGAAAAGTGAATCATAATAACATTATCAATGACTTTATGTTGCTTGCACTGGTTTCTCTAGCGAAAAGGTCAGTCACACTACAGATTGGAAGGAACGTTCTCTGGGAACTGAAGCAGGCTGACTCATACATGTGTACGTACTGTTCATGTCATAGAGCTATAAACATTGACAGGCAGTATGTCTTCTTAAAATTCTCTACTTTATTTCCAATATTTGCTTGTTCGTATACTGACAAAAAGTAACAGAACTTAATTAAAACACTTTATAACGACTTTTTGTGAATTACGTCATAATTATGTGACGTTACATTAGCAGATTATCGTCAACGTGTTCAGGTCGTATGTTTGGCAACAGACAGCATGTCTGGTGCCACATTTGGTGCAGGAAAGCTTACACTTCCGGTGCCTATTTTCGTTATATGGGGATCATGCCTGTTTCCGTCTGTTTTGATATCGTTTCTCCTGTTTTCGACTATGTGGAATTGTATGACCCTGTGGTGTTGATGAGTCATGAGGATTCAAAACATGAAACATATTTCATATAAATTAAAATTTCTCTCTTGAACTAGAAATAAGGCTTGGCAGCGTATTCTGCTTTTGAAGATGACATTGGTCTTGTGGACACAGGTATGATTCTAATATGTTAACAATATCTGAATATTTCTCCAACCCTTATTAGTTTCAAGTGAGTCAAATTAATCTAACCCAGATATACTACATTGCACATCACCAGCTTACGGATGATTCTGCTTTACTAATCGGTCTATACATTTCCAGAAACACGTGTAAAATACCTCATTGATAACGCTAATCCACATGACAACTATATTGACCCGTAGCCGTACAACCGGAAACAACACGAGATACGCGTTCCCTATCGACCTCCGGCACATGTTACGTAATGTCGACAGATATCTTGCCACCTGCTCATATTTTATGACACTAAATGATTTTTAATTAATACGAATTGATCTGGCGTTTTTGACCTTGAATGTCGGAACCAGATATGTCTCATTAAATTAGTTATTTTTTGTTCGGACATATCTCAGTGACGGATGTCCTCCGTTACGATGTGGCGGCTAGTTTGGTCGCCGCCGACCTTGACAGAAGTCCGACATACAACGCCAGATGTAGATAATTGTAGTAGTAGTGATGTAAACGGTAGTTATTTCGTCAGTATTTAGGCTCAAATAAAACGTTAAATTGGATTGGCGTGATCCGTGCCATCTGAACATGTTTTATTTATTGGATTCCTACAGATGGGACTGAACCGTCCGTGTAATAGAATGCAGACCCTACTTCCGGTAGGTCAATGGCAACACATATTGTACAGCACTCTCGCAACTGTGTAAAGTCAGTATTTATGTAAATACAGACCAACCAGTCTTCCGACCAGCATCGCCTGTGATGGTATCTGCACTATCTCATTTTATACATAAAACATATTGTATGTGTGGTGGAACACCGAAGAACGTTTTAACACACATCCTTCAGTTCAAGATAACACAATAGCTATTTTGGATTTGAAATCTATGTTTTATTTGTATCAAACCTTAAACATTGTTTTTAAGTCCATCCTAGAGCGTATCAATCTGTATACAACAATAAGAAAGATAAACTAACATTAACTTCATTTAATAGTGTACTTTTCACTTACCAGACGCTTCATTTTCATTGATGCTTGAAACTTTTACCTAAAATAACCAAAAAAATGCACAATTACAGCCAGGCCCGCATTTAACTATTTTCTGGTATTTTAAGATCATTATGTATATCTAAAAGACTAATTTAGGTTAGCGATTAAAAAAACCTTAATTTAAATGAAAACAATTTTACCACAACATCAACGCAAAATGGCAAAATCGGACGACAGAACGTCAACAGGAACCGCGAATATTTCCCCAAAAAATAAGATATTCTTATACTCATTAAAGATAACGGAGACGGATCCATGTTATCCGTGACTGAAGGCGTTTCCTACACCACACATGTGGCACCGGTCATGATGTCTCGCGTCAAATCCAGGAAACTATTTGGGTAACCACCAATTTAAGACACAGTGAACAAGCCTGTTACCGTTACGTTGTGGGCACTGCATTCCAACTTTTGGAAATCAACTCATGATGGCGATTGTAAAATTCCTTCGGTGACGATTAAAACATATCTTATGTTCGTTAAACGTGTTGGCATTACGAGAGAGTTGAACTTTTCAGCATATTAAGGGCGTTTTATATGAACACTGTATCGGATACTGATGCTAGCCAATGAAAAATGCATGTTTACTTTGAGACCCTTTTCGACTTTGTCAACTCCATTTTAGGTACTTACCATGGATTTCAAAGAATGGATTAATTAATGATAATAAAACTGAATGCCAATTCCGAGTTTGATTGCAAGGAAACTGACTAAACTTATTTACATGGTACACTTTCCAACTCGAACTCTTGGATGACATCAACATTGGAGCTGAAATCTTCATGCTATCGTTTCATCGCAAAATTGGAAAACTGAAACAAAAAGAGAAGTTCGTACATAATAATTTTAAATATAGTGATTTAATGATATTTTTGTTTAGATGCTTTTAATTGATAATAGGTAAACACCATTTAGTGTTCTGGAAGGTTATTAATAATTATATGTATGTGGTAGGTCATCTTGTTTGTGTAGTTTTTTACGAAGCAGTTGAAGTAATATGATGACTATCCACAGATGATAGTACCATCCGAAGCCATTGTTCTATAGTAGTTCATGCCTTAATCCGTCACCACACGGTCTGCCGCGTAAAACACCCTAATTCCCATTTCTTACATACGACACCGGTTACATTATTCTGACAATATGTTACCAAAGAGTGTTTAGCAGGGAGTGCTTCGAAAAGAGAGCTTAGAAGACCATGGAGCTCCACAGGAGTGTCTAGTCAGAGAAACACTGACCACTGTGTGTTAGGGGAGAAACACTGACCACTGTGTGTTAGGGGACAGGTCGTGGTCAACAGGGGTGTTTAGTAGGGAGATCATGAAATGGTCAACTTAGTAGACTACCGAGCTCAGCAGGATTTCTAGTAAGGGAAGCACCGAAAAGTAAAGGTTATGGGATAGATTGTGGTCAGTAGGAGTGTCTAGTAGGGAGAACACCAATACGGGAGCTTATATGGCAGATCGAGGTCACCAGATCAGCTTTGGTATCTTAATTTGTCCCAATACCAGGAAATCATCGATTAGAAAGGAATTGCTCTTTAATGTTATAGTAGTTTGTGAAAGATACTTTATTTCAATAGTAAATCAATACGTAGATATTTGTTCCATTCTTAAAAAGGTCCTCTGAGTCAAGTTATGAATTTCTGTTTCCCGTCCTGATTTGTCAAACGTTCTGAACATGTATTCAGAAGAAGTATAAATAATAAAGAATTCGTCATTTTTTGATATTTGCACAGTTGAATTTCCCACCTACTACTTTAAAAGAGACCATTGATTTGAGATCAAAATCACGTGTTGTTTCAGCATTCAGCAAAATCAAACGAACTCGGTTTTGATCTTAATTTAGATTAACATTTTACACGAATATTTATTTAATGTTACGGGTCGCTTTTGACTTAAAACACCTCCAGAATGTAGCACTGATTTAACCCCTCCTTTGTTGATAGTTTTCAAAGAAATAATATAGTGCCGACAACTTTTAATCTTTTTCGATAATGTTTCGACATTTTTAGTAAAAACCTTGTGTTGCCGCCAACCACGTGTGCTGGGATTGGAACATGGATCCAACTCGGAGATGGACGATAGATAGGGGTGATACCTGAGAACAGCCCCGAATCTCTATATACAAACCCTGAGGTTATAGTAAAGCACCTCCTGAGATAAGCTAAGAAATCTGATAGGGAATAATATCTTTCTTCCTCCTTCGTCTTTCTATCACGGCAGGGGCTAAGCCGCTATGACAAAAGTGGGGTTCTTGAGAGGAAGACGCTCATGACCAGCTCTGTATTTTTTGTCTTAAGATCTGGAACTTTTCCTATCTATTGAATAATATTTCTGTTGGATTTGGTTGACTCATGAAGAAAATTTGAGAGAGTCGGAAACATGTGCGTCAGCGCAGTAGATAAGTCTGCATCACAGAGTAGTCGGGATTCTCGTAAATACGGGAGATCGACAGCTACATGTAACAGTCAACCAGATTGTTTATGAAAGGTTATTCGGAAGGCAAACACGATAAAACCACATTAAACGGCAGCAGCATTTGGAGATAGAATCGCACCAATAATTAGGTATCAAACTTTCTCCAAACTTTTGCCTTATCTTCAAACTATATGTTGCATGATAAGCCGTAGAACCGACAGGTTGTGTATATCTCGCTATCCACTGCGGCCTTTGAAGACGAATCGTTTGCTAAACCTTTTTAAGCGGTTAATGGAAGGGCTGTATTGCATTTCTAAGTTATGTGTTATGTAGAAATGTACTAATAAAATCAGGATATGACCTTGTTAATCGTTAGTTACGCTTCTGGAACGTTTTAAATATTCACATGTTTTAGTTAACTGCCTGTTACAGGACCAGTAGAAACCTAACGACAGAGAAAACATAGCAAGCTAATCACTGCAAGAACGAGTTGTCGTTCGTATATAGCTTAATTAAAAACACAAACTGGTAAGTTCCAACGCTATCAGGGGAAGGAATTTCAAAGGCGATTACAAAAACAGATAATTAACTCGTCGAAATTTGTTTGATATGCATGTAAAATATCTACAGATAAACAATCACCTGTTTTCTAGAAGCGCTTCTCTTCGACAGGGAATGTGCCTATCTATTGAACGTTTGTTACTTATATTGGTTCATGTATATATCAAACATCACGCTGAATGTGCTACTAGTATTAAAAACGATCATTGACAACTGCCCAGTCTTTTAATTGATATGTATTGATACAGTTTCATTGCCAATTACTGAAAATATTACAGTATTTATAAATCTTGGAACAACCAGCTCCATACGTTATACCATCTAATCAATTCATCCTTACCTTGGTATCAGAAATGCCATCGTCCTGTGTTAACAAATACTGTTGAAGCTATTTCAGTTACTTTAACGGTTCTAGTCGCATTATTATCATAATATGTTACAGACAAGGAAAATATACACCGCTTAAACGTTATTTGATGTTCTTACCGATATTTATATACCTGTGTAGTAAGTTTTTTTTATCAGTAAGCCATCAGAGCGAAGTCAAATTTAATTGCTGATACACAAAGGTAATAGAAACTGTTGTGAGAGGTTTACGGCATCTAAACAAAGTTATCAGAAGCACCTGCAGCTAGTGAAAATCGAGGTGGCTTTAAACGTTTTGAACACAAGATAGTATTTCTCCGACTACAACCACTACAAATCGTAGGTACCCAGTGTCAATGTAATTGTGCTTGCCAAAATCCAACATGATGTGTTTGCTCCTTTCTCTTGTTGTAGTGCCTATACTAGTAGATAGTCTATTGGATGTGTTTACATTGGAAGGATAAATTTCGACGTCAATGAACCGATGTTAAATGTAGTGAAGACCATATGAAACCGAACTATTAATCTTTTACGATAAGATCAGGAAATATATGTGATATAGTCTATGGTTCAAAAGGAAAATATATCAACAACAGACAAAACATTAAAGAACGCATTATGGAAGTATTCTAATTCAGGAGTGCTTGATGAAGCTCTGTTCTATTCCATTCCCAGTCGAACAGTCAAGCCTCAACCATACAGCCACCTCATCCCCAAGAAAACTATCTGGATTTTGAGGCGCTGAATTACCTTTTTATGAAACACTTTCGCACTTGTTTGTTCAACAGACAAAACTCACATAATCAATTACTCAAAAGTCATCTATATAAGTTATATTTTCATTGACAGTTATATATTTATATTTTCCTGAATTAGTCAGCTTTGAACAGATATGTGTGGTCTATATATATAACAACTATCAGAATAAAATTGCCTACACATACATATAGCCAATGCTATAAGGATATTATGTAATTACTAATTACATACTTAATTCCACTAGTAACATCAACCATCAGTTTTCTTCTCCAATTAAGGTGTACATGACTGATACATTATCCATACAGACATATGCTGTTAGATACTAGTATATTAAGTATAACACGCAGAGGACTTTTAAGTAGGAAAACTAGACTTATAATCATTCTCTATAATTATCGCTAATTGGTCTGTCTTTATATATTGTCTTGAGCAAGTCTTCACTCCAACGTAAACTTAACTTGTTGAATAAAGTCCACAGAAAATAAAATAATGTTATATTCTGAAAGTAAGTTTATTTCCCACAACCTTTATACATGTATATATTAATAAATACTTTACCATCAAATTAAAAACATCTTTGTATTAACGTACAGGCAGATAAGTGGTATACATAAAATAATTCAATATACGGACAGTTTATACTGTAGAAGTAACTAATGACGATACTGATCACTTCAATCTTGTGACAATATATGAATTGAACAAATGGCTTTACTTATGATACAAATATATCAACTAATGATACAACTATAGTAACTAATGATACAACTATAGTAACTAATGATACAAATATATCAATTAATGATACAACTATAGTAACTAATGATACATCTATAGTAACTAATGGTACAACTATAGTAACTAGTGATACAACTATAATAACTAATGATACAAATATATCAACTAATGACACAACTATAGTAACTAATGATACAACTATAGCAACTAATGGTACAACTATAGTAACTAATGATATAACTATAGTAACTAATGGTACAACTATAGTAAATAATGATACAAATATATCAACTAATGATACAACTATAGTAACTAATGATACATCTATAGTAACTAATGGTACAACTATAGTAACTGATGATACAACTATAGTAACTAATGATACAACTATACTAACTAATGGTACAACTATAGTAACTAATGGTACAACTATACTAACTAATGATACAACTATAGTAACTAATGATATAACTATAGTAACTAATGGTACAACTATAGTAAATAATGATACAACTATAGTAACTAATGATACAACTGTAGTAACTAATGATACAACTATAGTAACTAATGGAACAACTATAGTAACTAATGATACAACTATAGGAACTAATGGTACAACTATAGTAACTAATGATTCAACTATAGTAACTAATGATACAACTATAGTGACTAATGATACAACTATAGTAACTAATGATACATCTATAGTAACTAATGGTACAACTATAGTAACTTATGATACAACTATAGTAACTAATGGTACAACAATAGTAACTAATGATACAACTATAGTAACTTCTGATACAACTATAGTAACTTATGATACAACTATAGTAACTAATGATACAACGATAGTAACTAATGGTACAACTATAGTAACTAGTGATACAACTATAGTAACTAATGATACAAATATATCAATTAATGATACAACTATAGTAACTAATGATACGACTATAGTAACTAATGGTACAACAATAATAATTAATGATACAACTATAGTAACTAATGATACGACTATAGTAACTAATGATACAACTATAGTAACTTCTGATACAACTATAGTAACTTATGATACAACTATAGTAACTAATGATACAACTTTAGTAACTAATGATACAACTATAGTAACTAATGGTGCAACTGTAGTAACTAATGATACAACTATAGTAACTAATGGTACAACAATAGTAACTAATGATACACCTATAGTAACTTATGATACATCTATAGTAACTAATGATACAACTATAGTAACTAATGGTACAACTGTGGTAACTAATGATACAACTATAGTAACTTATGATACATCTATAGTAACTAATGATACAACTATAGTATCTAATGGTACAACTATAGTAACTAATGATACAATTATAGTAACTAATGATACAACTATAGTAACTAATGGCACAACTATAGTAACTAATGATACAACTATAGGAACTAATGGTACAACTATAGTAACTAATGATATAACTATAGTAACTAATGGTACAACTATAGTAAATAATGATACAAATATATCAACTAATGATACAACTATAGTAACTAATGATACAATTATAGTAACTAATGATACAACTATAGTAACTAATGGTGCAACTGTAGTAACTAATGATACAACTATAGTAACTAATGGTGCAACTGTAGTAACTAATGATACAACTATAGTAACTAATGGTTCAACTATAGTAACTAATGATACAACTATAGTGACTAATGATACAACTATAGTAACTAATGATACAACTTTAGTAACTAATGATACAACTATAGTAACTAATGGTACAACAATAGTAACTAATGATACACCTATAGTAACTTATGATACATCTATAGTAACTAATGATACAAATATATCAAATAATGATACAACTATAGTAACTAATGATACAACTGTAGTAACTAATGGTACAACTATAGTAACTAATGATACAATTATAGTAACTTATGATACAACTATAGTAACTAATGGTACAACTATAGTAAATAATGATACAAATATATCAACTAATGATACAACTATAGTAACTAATGATACGACTATAGTAACTAATGGTACAACAATAGTAATTAATGATACAACTATAGTAACTAATGATACAACTATAGTAATTAATGATACAACTATAGTAACTAATGATACATCTATAGTTACTAATTTTATAACTTTAGTAGCTCATGGTTCAACACAGTAACTGATGATATAATTGTAGTTACTAAAGATACATGCAAAGTAGCTTATGGTTCAACTATAGCAACTATCATTATTATACCTTCTGTTAAAATCTCGCAATCTGATTGGTTGAGAAAGATGTGAACATTTTCAATGTTACTTGCTCGTTTTACAAAGATAAAGAAGACAGGGAGTTATTCCAAAAAATATCACATGCGCCAAACGTATGCGTGCACGGTTCGTCCCAGTTCCAGGGTGTTATTCCAAAAAATATCACATGCGCCACACGTATGCGCGCCCGGTTCGTCCCAGTGCCAGGGTGTTATTCCAAAAATTGTTACATGCGCCGAATGTATGCGCCCCTGGTTCATCCCAGTGAAAACTTTTCTGAAGATTTGTCGACCTTTAAAAATGGTGAAGTGGTGAAACACCTAAACATGACATTCGGTATAATAAAATAAAAATCACATTCATGAGAGGGCGATATCGCATATTTTCGCCCCTCGGAAAGCATTGTTGACCTCGGATTCGCCTCGGTTAACAATGCTTCCTTGGGGTGAAAATATGCAATATCGCCCTCTCATGAATGTGATATTTATATAATACTGTACCGACTTGCCCAAACCTTGATTAGATAAAACTGTAATTTGCACAAATTTAAAAAATGCAAAACGCCTTAAAATTCATATTGAAGTGTTTATGTACATTCCTTCACATACCTACACATTTGAAGGTATTCTAGATTTTAAATGTTGCGTCATACAGTCGTTAATCTTATCAGGCTTAGAGCATCCAGGCTCAGGTTAAATAAAATAACGGTTATCAGTAAACTAACACTTACAAAATAACTGTTTACTTGAAACAAATTAAATCACGAATCTCACACCACATAATGAACAATACATAAGCACAACAGTCATGACCGTGGTAAAACAAGTTTTGTTTTTTATAAATAAATAACACTTCTTCGATTAATGAAAGATATGTTAAAAAGTGTTATTACACTAGGTGATACTCGGATTTCAAATCGATGAAAGAAAACAGGAAACAAGAAGACATTAGAAAAAAACATAAAACACCACGAAAACAACAATGTGAAATATGATACATCTACAACAAAATTATCATTACACGGTGACAGCTAACAGTTTTCACCACAAAGCACTGATATACGATCTCATATATTTCTAATTTCCTATAATTCACTGTTATAAGGAGAAACACCCATGTTTGATGTTATAGCTACTCGTACTCAGACTAATCGGTGCACCTTTCCTTGTAAAAGGAGGATTGTAATATGCCAAGAGTGATAACACCAAAGTATATGCAGATCAATTAATACGCTTAAAAGCGATCAGAGGTTATATGTAAACAAAAGTCAACGCGTGGAATCAACCATAAACAGGTCAAGGAGCTAATGACCTCGTTAAGCGATGCACTGTTGTTTGTATGAGTCTACATCGGAGGAATTCCCCTTAATACCTTTGACGTCACCATTGAGTGTGGGAGGGAAGTCCTGCTTCAGCAGCCGTTTTACATACCTCAGTGTTGATTCACCACATTCCTTAAATATATCTCGCGCCTTACAATACTAACATCACGTGTAATTGGGAAGTTAGAAGAAATAGGTTATATAATCTTTCCAAATAAAACTCACTGACTGGCATCACTACTGGTTTTTTTATATTTTTTATTTATTGGACTGTCGATAACTATTTCTATTACACTGTATGTGTGACTCACACCACTGAATGAACATATCAAATATTATACTACGAGTACTATTCAAACTAAAACAAAAAAACAATGGTTCAATAGCCTTCCTGTGTTTGTTATCTGTCAATCTGTTTCTGTTTTAATATATATATTTGTCATCCAAGTTTTTTTCTTCTTCTGAATGTGGATTAATATAAAATTGATGTTCTAAAACACCGGCACTGACAATTCGGAAATACTCCCAATACCTGGAAAAACTCCCCAACACTATGATGAATAAAAACCTTTAAATAACTTCTGGTAGGCACTCAAATTAGAACAAGTATATGAACCCGTTATCAGAGGATATTGATCCAAAAAATTCAATGTTATAATCCCTAATAAAACAAAACAAATACGAAAAAATAGCATATGTGTCAGAGCTTGAGTAAAACGTGATATTCTACGTATTGTAAGGGTGCGCACTACTATTACTAAGCTGCACAGTGCATGACAAATTGTTCTTTTGATGTGCGTTTTAATGAATGACATTTTTCTACACACTAGCTAAACGTTAAATAGTCTACATATTTGATTGCTATCAGTTTCCGAGGTTGAACAGTTTTACGGCACTCTGAGGGTCGCTACACAAGAAACACAACTTCCTAGGTCAGCACGTGGTGTTCACTAGTTAAGTAACACAGTCACCTAACATTGTTAACTGAGGACAATGTATCTACTAACATCGATCTTAGTGAAGTGGACACTATGGCATTGTGTCCTATACAACACTGACTCATTCTGCCGGCCTCCACGTTATGAATGTACTTTAAATATACTTGCGGGTGGTAAAAAGAAGTCACGTATTGTTCTCTAACAATAAGTACTTGTGATGTCATTTAATCCCTTGTTAAACAGCAATTTTATAATAAAATTCGACAGTTGAGTTAAACTTTCAGTCATTATTTATTGTTACCCGACATAACGACACAGTAAAACTGTCGTGTCCTTTTAAAGGGTTGATTAGGTAAGCTTATAATTACACATATTTCACTGATAATTTATTACCTTATGTGTCGCCAAGAATTTGTGTTTTTTTTCTATTTGAATATACATATTTTGTCTACAATTCAAAATAAGAAATATTTTAAATATTTTGAAATAGGTTTATAGCGTTGGTGTCATGCTGCCTGCTTCATTGTACACTTTGTATGGTGTAAGCGTACTTGCTTTTCAAGTTAGTATTAGAACTTACCATATATGAATGTAATGTGTGAAACTTTTCTGTGATTGTAATGCTGTGATTTTGACATTTAGACGTTTGTATTTTGGATCAGGTAAATCCCGGAAGTGTGTCCGGTCACAGTCTGTGTATTGGCGACATTATTCTCAAGATCAACAACCGTGACGTCACAAATGTGAACCACTCTGAGGGACAAACGATCCTTCTCAACGCCGGCAACCTTCTACAACTGACCATCAAAAAGTAAGTAAACGAGATATTCTTAATTAAAATGTTAATACTAATGCTTTGAAGAGTGTAACAGTCGTTGTAACGTTTGACCCACTGACCTTCACAACGGTAAAATTATTTTCTAACGTTAATACACTTATACTGAGCTGTTTATTTATGTTGTTATCCCCTTTTCTTCGTTTTCCATATTTTTCATATTGTGTTCCTTTCCCCTTGTTTTCCTTATTCTATAAGTTGTTTTCCTTTTTAATTGTTTCCAGTGTTTTTCATGTTGTTTTCCTTTTCTCTTGTTTTAATTTTTTCATGTCGTTTTTTTTTATTTTCCCGTCTTCCCATGACTTCATATTCTTCATGTTGTGTTCGTTTTCCTTCGTTTCACATATGCCTTATGCTGTTGTCATTTTCCTTGTTTCACATATGCCTTATGATGTTGTCATTTTCCCTTTTTGCAAGTTCTATATTTTGCCCTCTCTTACTGATTTGTTCATATTTATTGTATTGTATTCCCATTCCCATGTATTCCCGATGTTTTTAACACTGTTTATATCGTTTCCCTATTCGATAGTGTTCCATATAATATACAATGTTTATGTTTGCCCTTTGTTTTCCGTATCATATAGAATGTTTATGTTTGCCCTTTGTTTTCCGTATCATATAGAATGTTTATTTTTGCCCTTTGTTTTCCGTATTCTTTGAAGCTGTTGTCTTTCCCCTATGTTTTCAGTATTATTAATACATTTTCTTCTTCCTCCTTATCCCTTATCCTTTACTCTGTTATCGCTTTTACATTGTTTTCAATGTAATGTTCATGTCATTTTTCTTTCTTCTTTGATTCCTACAGATTTGATGTTGTGTCATTTCCCCTTTGTCTTCCGTATTTTCATTTCCCCTTTGTCTTCCGTATTCTATATGTTGGTTTCTTTGTAGTTGTATCTCACATTTTTATGAAAAATGTTTATCCTTTTTGCCATGTTTTTTAAGTGTACATTCTTTTAAACCAAAATGTTTGTCCCATTCCTCTTTTTTTCTTGATAACTGTATTGCTGTTTTGTTGTACTTACTGCTATTCTAATTACAGCTTACTGCCACTCTAGCCGTACTGATATTCTACTTCAACCCCACAGCTTACTGTCACTCTAGCTATACTGGTATTCTACCTCGACATCACGGCTTACTGCTACTCTAGCCGTACTGATATTCTACCTCAACCCCACAGCTTACTGTCACTCTAGCTATACTGCTATTCAACTTCAACCCACAGCTTACTGCCACTCTAGCAATACTGGTATTCTACTTCAACCCCACAGCTTACTGCCACTCTAGTAATTCTGGTATTCTACTTCAACCCCACAGCTTACTGCCACTCTAGCAATACTGGTATTCTACCTAGACATCACGGCTTACTGCTACTCTAGCCTTACTGATATTCTACTTCAACCCACAGCTTACTGCCACTCTAGCCATACTGATATTATACCTCAACCACACAGCTTACTGCCACTCTAGCCATACTGTTATTCTACTTCAACCCCACAGCTTACTGCCACTCTAGCAATACTGGTATTCTACCTGGACATCACGGCTTACTGCTGCTCTAGCCTTACTGATATTCTACTTCAACCCACAGCTTACTGCCACTCTAGCAACACTGGTATTCTACCTCGACATCACGGCTTACTGCTACTCTAGCCGTACTGATATTCTACCTCAACCCAACAGCTTACTGTCACTCTAGCTATACTGCTATTCAACTTCAACCCACAGCTTACTGCCACTCTAGCAACACTGGTATTCTACCTCGACATCACGGCTTACTGCTACTCTAGCCGTACTGATATTCTACCTCAACCCCACAGCTTACTGTCACTCTAGCTATACTGGTATTCTACCTCGACATCGCGGCTTACTGCTACTCTAGCCGTACTGATATTCTACCTCAACCCCACAGCTTACTGCCACTTTAGCCATACTGATATTCTCCTTCAACCCCACAGCTTACTGCCACTCTAGCCATACTGATATTATACCTCAACCACACAGCTTACTGCCACTCTAGCCATACTGATATTCTACTTCAACCCCACAGCTTACTGCCACTCTCGTCATACTGATATTCTACTTCAACCCCACAGCTTACTGCCACTCTAGTCATACTGATATTCTACTTCAACCCGCAGCTTACTGCCACTCTCGTCATACTAATATTCTACTTCAACCCCACAGCTTACTGCCACTCTAGCCATACTGGTATTCTACTTCGACACCCCCAAGCTTACTGCCACATTAGCCATACTGATATTCTACTTTAACCCCACAGCTTACTGCCACCCTCGCCATACCGATATTCTACTTCAACCCACAGCTTACTGCCACTCTAGCAACACTGGTATTCTACCTCGACATCACGGCTTACTGCCACTCTAGCCATACTATTACAGAACCATTTGTTCAGTTTAAATTTACATATCGAAGTCTTAATAACGATATGTTATCATTTTTACATGAAATATTATCAACTTTATTATGTGTGTCAATGACTCTAGGTCTTGATCCTTACACACAAACCTTACTTCTGGCTGATGTAAACCAGATACATTCAATATAAGTTATAGTGTTGAAGTTTCCTGAGCCGTTTACTGATAAGATAAGTTGCTATATGTTTTTGAAGTGTACGATTAATATCAAAGTTTTTTTTACAATTCTTCATCTTTTCACACGAGATGTTTTTCGTTTTAAAAGCTGACATAATATATCATATTTCGAATGTTTGTCTCGACATTGTAACCATTAAAGAAATGATCTTTTCTTTTTATGTACCTTAAAATATTCGACTGAGCGAGTATCTATGTATATATATTAATGTATGGCCGATATAAATTGTCATATTAGTACCATAGTTTGGGTAACATCTTGTAAATTTACCCCTGTAGTCAGTTAAACGAGTGACTAAGGGTTCAGTTACCGTGTTATAAACGTGGTCAAGACAAGTAACGCTGTGGTAGAAGATACAGGTTACATTGTAGTACATGTATCACGGTTAAGACATGTTACTGGGTACAAGACGTGACGGAGACAGGTTAAGCTGTAGCTGACATGGTTAGAAATGTCACGTTGAAGAAGACATGGTTAAGATAGGATACACAGTAACTGACGTGGTTAAGACATGTTACTGGGTACAAGACGTGATGAAGACAGGTTAAGCTGTAGCTGACATGGTTAGAAATATCACGTTGAAGAAGACTTGGTTAAGATAGGATACACAGTAACTGACGTGGTTAAGACATGTTCCAAGGTAGTAGATGGGATTGTGCAGGTGACGGTATGGTGGACAAGTTACGCGAAAGCTGTCGCGGTTAAGATAGATTACGCTTAAGTTGGCGTGGTTAAGATAGATTACGCTTAAGTTGGCGTGGTTAAGATAGATTACGCTTAAGTTGGCGTGGTTAAGATAGATTACGCTTAAGTTGGCGTGGTTAAGATAGATTACGCTTAAGTTGGCGTGGTTAAGATAGATTACGCTTAAGTTGGCGTGGTTAAGATAGATTACGCTTAAGTTGGCGTGGTTAAGATAGATTACGCTTAAGTTGGCGTGGTTAAGATAGATTACGCTTAAGTTGGCGTGGTTAAGATAGATTACGCTTAAGTTGGCGTGGTTAAGATAGATTACGCTTAAGTTGGCGTGGTTAAGATAGATTACGCTTAAGTTGGCGTGGTTAAGATAGATTACGCTTAAGTTGGCGTGGTTAAGATAGATTACGCCTAAGTTGGCGTGGTTAAGATAGATTACGCTTAAGTTGGCGTGGTTCAGATATATTACGCTTAAGTTGGCGTGGTTAAGATAGGTTCTGTTTAAGTAGACGTAGTTAAGACTTGTCACGCTGTTGTAGATGTGGTTAAGACAGGTTATGTTGAATCTCATTCGGATAATACAGGTTACGTTGAAGTAGACGTAGTTAAGACTTGTCACGCTGTTGTAGATGTGGTTAAGACAGGTTATGTTGAATCTCACGTGGATAAGACAAGTTACGTTAAAGAAGACGTAGTTAAGACTTGCCACGCTGTTGTAGATGTGGTTAAGACAGCTTATGTTGAAAATCACGTGGATAAGACAGGTTACGTTGAAGTAGACGTGGTTAAGACAGTTAATACTGAACTACAAGTGGTGCATCAAAAGAAAAAGAGAGTTGTCATTGGTATTTTTCAAGATTATAAGTTACACATGAATTAGCGTGTAGAAATATTCACGAATTAGACAGATCTTGTGAATATTTGTTTAAACATTTAATTAAAAGAATTTCTCAATGAAAGAAAAATCACCATGATTTGAAACACACAAAACTGTAAAATGTAAACATGATCATTTGAACGTGCCTTTTTTTTACAGTTTAACAGAACCGGGTTTTCAGATTCATCAATCAAATTTGTTTGATTGGATAAGTTTCGTTACAAAATGCACTTTAAACAAGAGTTTAGAAGCGTATGAACAATTAAGTAATATGATCATCTGTATTGTACTTATTGAAATACAATGTTAGAACAAATAATAAATACGCAATAACAAAATGCATAATATAATCAAGATATAATAACTGCTCATATGAAAATGATAAACTCACTAAAATAGCATGCCCTGCACATTGGTACAGCACCAACAGCTGTGCCATCACTGTTGTAAGGGGAAGGCTAGAATGTTGGTATGGCATTACACAGGGCTCGATGTACATCCCAAACAGATACCCTTGGGACTCAATACAGACCCAAAACATCTGTTTGTCATTCGGAGGACTTCTCATCAGTGCTTCCACATGTTTGTGTTTATCATCCTCTAGGTTACAAAAACAGCTGATCCGAAACCAAACTATAGCAAAAGTATTACCCATCATATATTATTTACAAATATCAACGAAAAGATATTCGCTTTTTGAAGAAAAAAACAAAATTACCATTAATCAAATTCAAAGTCAGTAGGTACATGTAATTGTACATTTGCTTTCAAATATAGGACTGAGGAACGTGTAGGTATACTTTCTGTTTGTTGTTAGGCAAGGTTGTCAGGTACTGTTTTGCGTTTTCTGTTTATATCAAATGATGTGTTCCTAGTGATGTTCTGTGTTGTTTGTATATTTTCACCTGTAAACTTACCTGTCGTTCTGTTCTGTTGTACAGGTGTAGAACTGTGGCTGCCAGCGCGCCGGTAAGTCCGACACCAATGTCTAAGACGGCAGTGAGTTTCACAGCCCCTACTAGTCCCACCTCTTTCCGAAGTTTCTCACCTGTTTCCGAAGGTTTTCCAAATTACCGAAATTTCCTAACGGACGATGAATCCTTTGACAACGCTAGGTACTTTACCTCTCTACCCAGGCATGCAAGCATGTCAGGTGTCAGTGGCCATGGAATGCACAGCACACCTAGGGACCATCAGTACGATCCCCAGCAGTATGGGCGCAAAAACAGCGCTCCGTACGGCGTGGGGAGCTATACTATGCCTAAACCCACACCATACCGACCAAGTGGGGGCAACATGCCCACGTCACACAATCGGAGTGGAAGTGACAGTAGCGGGTACCAGACATCGTCATACGGACCGAGTCCTAACACGTTTGATTCCCCCCTCTCGTCTGGCACCCAGCCAGCCAGCTCATCATCGTCTTCCAACAAACCATCTCCGGCATCTTTTAGTTACGGGCCCGGGCCGGGGATAGCACCTCCATCATATGAAAGTAGTATTGAAGACAGAAGGGGAGTTTCGTCAAGTTCGCCAGCCTACCAACGACAGTATTCATCTGGGTCGCCCAACAAACAGAGTGCTTACAATCAAAACGGGAACATGTATTCCCCATCATATGAATCATCAGCTATGTATTCTCATAGTGATGATACTCCCACTACTCCAAATAGGTCATACGGCAATTCTACTTCCTATTCACCTTTTCAAAGACAACCTTCAAGGGAAGCTGACAGACATAATACTTATGAACAATCAGCCGGGCAGGATTACCCCTCCTACCAGCATCAACCAGCAGAGTTAACACAAAGTGCTGGTTACCATAGGCAACAATCATCGGAATATCAAAGACAACCATCTTACAGTTCAACGCCACAGAGCCCACTGTTGGATAGAGGCTACACGGGACCCCCTCGTAGACAGGTATCCCAGGGTGCTGGAATAACTGCGGATAACTCGACTCCAAGGGGCTTCCAGAGACAAGGGTCATTCGGTAGTGATCGGGAAGTCGTCAACTCTCCGGTGTCATATCAAAGACAGACATCTTCTGGCTCGTTTCCAAAATCGCAAGTATTCTCCGCTACAGTGTCTTCTACATCATCCCCGACAAATAGCCATGTGACAAATGAACAAACCGGAACTTCCGGTCCGACATCTTATGGAGAGCCTACGTCACCATCTTCGGTAAAATCCGGTGGCACAGGGATTAACAGCATTGAGGATATTTTGTCACCTTTTGAGAAGTTTCCTAATTATTATAACGAATTTATTAACAGCACTAAGCCTGCCCCAAAACATAATGTAGATAGTGGATTATCGTCTGACATTTCGGATCCAGGGAGGAGTTACAAGTCTCCTACACTGAATAACTCTTCAGAACCCTCCAGACAACATCACTCGGATATGTACGGCGTAACATCACCACAACCGTGGGATGAAAACCCCTATCAACCAAGACAACTCTATGGGGACCAAATGGCCCCCTCGCCTCCTGGAGTGCCACCTCCTCCNGATATGTTCCAACCAAAAGGCCAGCCTACAAGGTGAGAAAGTCTATAATTCTTTTTACATCCGATTGATTTTGTTGTTAAATCGGCTACTATCCTATAATTTAAATGCAACTGCTATAACATGCTTAGAAATACACATTTAAGGTTATGTTTAATTTTCAAAATTAAGCACCAAGTAAAGAAAGTTAATTCGAAAGTTGTTTTTTTTAATAACTTTAGGTTATAGAATTGAATTGAGTTTATTATATTTGAGAAAAATACGATTTGTAGCATGATGGACGCTTTTAGAAATTACAAACAAAATATGGAAATTATTACTGAGAGTGCCAAACTAGTAATTGATCGGTACATTACTATACTTAATGGGTAGGGGTACCGTATTTATGCCATGAAACCGTGCAGGATACAGCTGTGCAGTAAGCAGGCACGTGTATACGTTAGAAATAGGCCGAGATATTCTCGTAGTCAGGTAAGGTATGTACAATGCATCTGTCTGGTGCAGACAAGATAGACTGTTGCCATGACGACCATAATAATATACAGTCAGTCGCATCAGAGCGAATAATTAGCCTAGAGGTTGGTACAGAGGGTAGCTTGCTCATTTGTTTTTTCTCTCATACTTAAAACATAATCAATTTTCCTTATGAATCACAACCAATGCTTAAAAAGTAGATGCTTTACATGTCTATATGTCTTCTCACGCACCTCATTAGCATGCTGTTCCAACGCCCTCCCCAACACCTTATACATTCTCGTTTTGTTTAAAACTTATTTTTAGATTTCATGTATTCCCTCTGTATATATCAAATGATATAATAAAGTGGTAATAGAGATATAACGGCGGTGTACAATTATCAAGGCGGAACAGGTCGACCTGAATGTGTCATGTGGTAAAACAATCCGGTAAACGGAATGGTGATATAGACAGAAATAGTACCACAATAAAGAACATACGTTACAGTGACAAAGCTGTAATAAAACTCATAATTCACCAATTTAATAATCACAATATTTGCCAAAAAACATATTCTTTAAAGGAAAACTTTTAATTCTATATTCATAGTAAGTGGACGAGTAAAGTGAACAAATGGTGGGTGTAAGTAAGGTTATAAAGCCCTATTGTCTATGGTCACTGGTGCTTTGTTGTTATTGCGTGTTTCATCTCATTAGTCATGCGTAGTGAACATTAAAACCTCTTACGCCTGCACCTTTGTCGACTCTACTGGAATTCAGTTCAACCTAATTGTTTGATAAATATAATTAGTCTTCATAAATAGAACAACACTCTGATATATATAGCACTTGTTGTCGATTTTAGACAGAGTTGTGACGCGATTTAGGGGTACTCCACCTTCACACAGGTCGTATAGGGAAAACCTTATGATTTTGAACACACATCTAATTTGATAAACTTAAGTATAAGACATTCTGAAGTGATTCTCAGCAGGAGAAAGTTTATTTGCGACGGGAATGCTACACTATCCATCAACACCAGCAAACTTTTGGCATTGTTGCAAAACAGCCTCTTTCTACTTGTATAGTATGCATATTTCCAGCTGATTTTTCGTTTTTTTGTCCATTGTACCGTCATCTAAGATGTGTCTGTGAGCATCGCTGAAGCACTATTTGATACATTGTGCGTTGTGGATGTTTCAGGCGCGTGACGAACGCACCCCCGGGGACGGCAGTCCCGTGCCCCCCGGAATGGGAAGAGAGAGGTGCGTACCGGATGCAGTACTTAATCAGATGATGAAAAAGGACGGGAATGCTAAGCCGTTTGCCTACATAACAGGGGGCATCGATCTGAAGGAGTTCAAAAACAAGAGAAAGTAAGAATTCATCATTAAATATACAACAATAGGAGACATATATTCTATTCAACGAGACACAATACTTTGTGTTTTTAGAAATTTTAAAATATCTTCTTTTTCAATGTTAATGATGACCCGATTAAGTAATCAAAGTCTTACTAGAATGCATGTTGTTATAACAGTCGGGAAAATCATTGGATCATGTTAATCGGAAGTTTTATAAGGGATGTACCTCTTAAAAAACTCATATAATGTAACGTATAGTGTAACTATCAATTCTCACTGGGTTTACCTATGCGCTATGTTAATATGATGCATTCTGCGAAGAACAGTTCACTGATAGACGATGCTGATTATCCGGGCTATGGAACCTAGTCATGTTTTCTTACTTAAATAACAAACAAATAGTCTTCATTGTATCTTGTGACTATATTGATATCAAACAAGACCCATGATTATGAGTATTGTATATTGGTGAACCACTCACCCGAGGATGGGTGTTACCTATAGCGTGAGTTAGTATGTACTTATAGCCATACTTCTCGTTACACCTAATAGGCATGTATGTTTCCTCTCTCCGATTACATAATAAAGACAGGGGCACTATTACGACCAACAGATGAGGGGTACATTTGTTATAAAGTGTAACACTAGATAACTAGCTATGTAGATACATGTAATATGTACTTCATGTTTGACAGTGTGTCAGTGTTACGACATTTGTCTTTTGTTTTGACACATGTTCATATCTAAACATTACATTAATATGGAGAAATCTGATAATTTACCAGCATTCATAAACATGTCTCAACCAATACAAATAATCTGAAACACTGACTTCACCTATATAACAATATGTATATAGGTAAATTCAACTTTTTAATTCCACACTCTATCAAAACAGAACACAGGTCACTGAGATAAAGATTGGTTTTGCATGTAGACCCTATTAAGGTTCGTTCCTTGTACGACAGAATCTTGATTTATGAACTTCATTGTTATTTTTCTATAAATCGATTGGAATTTTTCTGCCCAGATTATTTAAAAAAAATGATGACAAGATCTTTGATAATACACTATCTCACGCATTTGTTTATGACATATATTGCAATATCTTAATTACAGACTAAAAACAGTTTTCTACTAATCAAGTATCATTCATATACAGTTGCTCGTTGTATTTAAAGCGACTCATTTTTTTTTTATTCCAGTCGCCCCCCTCCTCCTGTGATGCCAAAGTCTTACAGAGGACCAAATCTGAATGATGAGGAGCCTCCAGAGGACTACACACCGCCTCAACCAAGAAGACCACCGCCACAGTCGCGTCCCCAGCAATACCAGCCTCCCCCGCCTCCTCCCCCGGCCCAATACCAGTTTCAACCCAAACAGCCGCAATTTCAGCAACAACCACAGTATCAGCAAGACCCGCAATACCAACAACAACCGCAATACCAACAACAGAACAACAACAGCTTCTCGCCCATCAGGACGCCACCCTCCCCGCCGGTCAGGAGCAGCTCTGGGTCAGTATATACGTCATTTTACTGGCTACTGATTGACAAATCTTATAAAATTCTACTTCCAAAAATAATTTGTCATTGGGGAAAATATATCTGTCTTTCAGTCATTTTTAGTCTCTACGATTCATTTCTTCATCTTGTCTTGTCATATTGTCAATGGACCATTTCAATTGAATTATCATTGACGGTTTGGCGCATTTGCGAAAACCTCTGTTATGACACTGTTATATGATCGATTGCCAGTCCATCCTTTACAGGACATCCCGACATGTGTTTCTTGGGTCCTTATGCTAAGACGGGCAAACATATGTTAGGAAGGTGTATAGTGGCTTGTCGTGTAAGACCTAACTGAAACATAATATTACTAGGTTATTGCATTTCTCTTTTGAGAACAATTATGTTTCCATTATAGATTAGTCATTAAAACGAAAAACGTATTATTGTACACTACTTATGGTTACACTACTTATTGTTACACTACCTATTGTTACACTACCTATCGTTACACTACCTATTGTTACACTATCTATCGTTACACTACCTATCGTTACACTACCTATTGTTACACTACCTATTGTTACACTACCTATCGTTACACTACTTATTGTTACACTACCTATTGTTACACTATCTATAGTTACACTACCTATCGTTACACTATCTATTGTTACACTCCCTATTGTTACACTACTTATTGTTACACTACCTATTGTTACACTACTTATGGTTACACTACATAGTGTTACACTACTTATTGTTACACTACTAAGTGTTACACTACCTATTGTTACGCTACTTATTGTTACACTACTTATTATTACACTACTTATGGTTACACTATCTATTGTTACACTATCTATTGTTACACTACATATCGTTACACTATCTATCGTTACACTACCTAGTGTACACTACATATCGTTACACTACCTATTGTTACCCTACCTATCGTTATACTACCTATTGTTACACTACTTATTGTTACACTACTTATTGTTACACTACCTATCGTTACACTATCTATTGATACACTACCTATTGTTACACTACCTATCGTTACACTACCTATTGATACCCTACCTATCGTTATACTACCTATTGTTACCCTACCTATCGTTACACTACCTATCGTTACACTACTTATTGTTACACTATATATTGTTACACTATCTATTGTTACACTACCTATCGTTACACTACCTATTATTACCCTACCTATCGTTATACTACCTATTGTTACACTACTTATTATTACACTACTTATGGTTACACTATCTATTGTTACACTATCTATTGTTACACTACCTATTGTTATACTACCTATCGTTACACTATATATTGTTACACTACCTATCGTTACACTACCTATTGTTACACTACCTATCGTTACACTACCTATTGATACACTACCTATTGTTACACTACCTATCGTTACACTACCTATTGATACACTACCTATCGTTACACTACCTATTGATACACTACCTATCGTTACACTACCTATTGTTACACTACCTATTGTTACACTACCTATCGTTACACTACCTATCGTTACACTATCTATTGATACACTACCTATCGTTACACTATCTATTGATACACTACCTATCGGTATAGTACCTATTGTTACACTACCTATCGTTACACTATCTATTGATACACTACCTATCGGTATAGTACCTATTGATACACTACCTATCGTTACACTTTCTATTGTTATACTACCTATCGTTACACTATCTATTGTTATACTACCTATCGTTACACTATCTATTGATACACTACCTATCGTTATACTACCTATTGTTACACTACCTATTGTTACACTATCTATTATTACACTACCTATCGTTACACTAACTATTGTTACACTGGTTTGTTCTTTATATCGTAGTATACCACACAACAGTATAGTCATTATGCACAGTATTGTACTGCTTATAGAGAAACCATACGCGTCCATCTGATTTATTGAAGTGTCGTCTTTATTTAAGATTTACGGTGGGTTTTTTCAGATTTTCTAGTCGTTATGTTTGTTTCTGACCTTTTTGTTTAGTTCTAAACAGAATTACTTTTGAAGAATAACGATATGATTTTTCGTTATGCCAATCATAAGAGATCTACCAACACAAACATACCATACCACATTTCAGAGTTGTGGATGGTACTTCATCTGAAAAGAATTAACATAAATTTTGCCACCTGGACCATTTATCATATTCTAATAAATATGACAGACATTAATAGAATATAAAAGGCATTGTCTGTTGAAAATACCCAAATTGGCTACCTAAACAAATCTGCTTAAAAAAATGTTATAATGCGTCACGGACAGAGTTGTTAGATTCTGTTGTGACTGGGTGGCTTGTTTGGCTACTTATTTTAATTGTACAATCTTAACCAGCCAGTTTGCGAAACAGGTTCTATTTCACAAAATACAGTCACAATTTAAGTAAATGTGCTAGAAATTACTGCTAAAATGAGTCTGTAGCAATTATTATTGATTTAACTATTACTACTTACTAACTGTTATTATGTGGTTGGTTACCTCGGTTACTGAGAAGTCTCGCTACTAACTTGATGTGTGGTTGGTTATTTCTCTATGGTATTCATACTGTCTAATGTATCTTTTTCTTCTTCTTGTTCATCTTTTTTCTCATGCTAACCCCTAATACAGCGTGTGGTTTTTTTTTTATTTCATACGCTTACATAACTGAAACTAATGTAGCATTATCAATCTGCCATTCTTAAAAATACAATGGACCGGTTTACTTAATTAATAATCACTTACATCCATGTGTCTTTATTTCAGAGTGAACTATTTAAGATAAACTGGACATATGTGAATTTGTAAGATGTTCCACCCTGACCTGCTAAGGTTGTCTCTATTTTCAGCAAATATTACCGACCAATACCAAGCCCTGACTTACCCCATAGAAAACTATCTAACTTCACTATACCGCCCAGAAAGACCATTCGGTGAGAACCCGTGTATGTCCGTCCTTTAGTGCAACCCAAATAGACAGTATGCATAAGAATACCATGCTGGATGATGACGTCACGGCGGTTATATGTCACGGACGGCCAGACGTACATGCGCAGTACACATAGCGATAGCTTCTGTCCCATAATAACCCGTGACAGCGTGTTGTCATTCACATAGACATCTAACCTATTTATAATGTTTACAGAATGTTTTTATTTCCTTAAAACTAACATTCTTCAGTTTTATGCTCGGTTTGCAATTTTATTCAGGAATATTAGTTTAAGTCAGTAATTTTGGTTTGTTACTAACACAGCCACTCCTTCCCCTGACAGGATAATTGTATCGATTTCATATTTAAGGTTCAAGACATGTCTTTATTTCTAGTGAAGGAAATTAACTGTTCAATTCACCATGATCGATACATCATTTTGTTTTAATTATTTAAGTACCATATTTTCCTTGCGCGCTCATTTCATTATACTTTTTTTGCTCATTTACTAAAAACGAAAATGAACCTATTTATAAGTTGCACTTTTTCCATTAATTTTGCATGTGGAATTGGTGCGAATGAAATCGCGTTAAAATAATGTCTTGCTGTCACTATAGAGTGAATCCAGAGATTTATAAATAGATGAATGCGGTTTTTAAAATTTAAACTAATTTGGCATTAAGACTTGAGCATGAGATTATGATGATAATTGAGAATCCTAGCGATTTTAGCACGTGATTTATTTTTATATTAAAGAATGCTAGCATTTTTAGCACGTGGTATATATTCATAATTAAGAGTCCTAGCGTTTTGAGCATGTTAGCGTTTTGGGCACGTGGTTATTATATAGAATCGAGGAGTTTTGACTTTTGAGCACATGGTAAATGTTGATAGATTAGAATGTTAGCGTTTTTAGTAGGTGTTTAATGTTTGCTCATTAAGAATGTTGGAGTTATGAGTTATCAGGTTTTTTTTATTGATCAGTTAATTACACTAATGCACTGAAGGGTACGGTGACACACTTTATTAACTACAAGCAATTACACTTGCATTGTTCCTCTAATCATCATCTTCACTTACAGCGTGTAAGTCGCAAGCTTCGGAGAACCATAGTTTAGTTTAAATAGGGTTAAAGGATGATAAAATGAAAAAGGTTCAAACAAATGAAAAAATATTCTGTACGTGGAGCCTAGTCGTGGGAGCCTGTTCTATAGTTGTCCGTACGTGGGGCCTAGTCGTGGGAGCCTGTTCTATAGCTGTCCGGACGTGGGGCCTAGTCGAGGGAGCCTGTTCTATAGCTGTCTGTACTTCGTAGTCGTGGGAGCCTGTTCTATAGCTGTCTGTCCCTCGTAGTCGAAGGAGCCTGTTCTATAGCCGTCTGTGCCTCGTAGTCGAGGGAGCCTGTTCTATTGCTGTCTGTACCTCGTAGCCGTGGGAGCCTGATCTATAGCTGTCTGTACCTCGTAGTCGCGGGAGTCTGTTATATACCTGTCTGTATTTCGTAGTCGTGGGAGCCTGTTCTATCGCCGTCTGTACCTCGTAGTCGTTGGAGCCTGATCTACAGCTGTCTGTACCTCGTAGTCGTGGGAGCCTGTTCTATGGCTGTCTGTACCTCGTAGTCGTGGGAGCCTGCTCTATTGCTGTCTGTACCTCGTAGCCGTGGGAGCCTGATCTATAGCTGTCTGTACCTCGTAGTCGGGGGAGTCTGTTCTATAGCTGTCTGTATTTCGTAGTCGTGGGGGCTTGTTCTATAGCTGTCTGTTCCTCGTAGTCGTGGGAGCCTGTTCTATGGCTGTCTGTACCTCGTAGTCGAAGGAGTTTGTTCTATATCTGTCTGTACGTGGGGCATAGTCGTGGGGGGCCTGTTCTATAGCTGTCTGTACCTCGTAGCCGTGGGAGCCTGTTATATAGCTGTCTGTACCTCGTAGTCGAAGGAGTTTGTTCTATATCTGTCTGTACGTGGGGCATAGTCGTGGGGGGCCTGTTCTATAGCTGTCTGTACCTCGTGGTCGTGGGAGCCTGTTCTATAGCTGTCTGTGCCTCGTAGTCGTGGGAGCCTGATCTATAGCCGTCTTTACCTCGTAGTTGTGGGAGCCTGTTCTATTGCTGTCTGTCCCTCGTAGTCGTGGGAGCCTGTTCTATGGCTGTCTGTACCTCGTAGTCGAAGGAGCCTGTTCTATATCTGTCTGTACGTGGGGCATAGTCGTGGGGGCCTGTCCTATAGCTGTCTGTACCTCGTAGTCGAAGGAGCTTGTTCTATATCTGTCTGTACCTGGGGCCTAGTCGTGGGGGGCCTGTTCTATAGCTGTCTGTACCTCGTAGCCGTGGGAGCCTGATCTATAGCTGTCTGTACCTCGTAGTCGGGGGAGTCTGTTCTATAGCTGTCTGTATTTCGTAGTCGTGGGAGCCTGTTCTATAGCCGTCTGTACCTCGTAGCCGTTGGAGCCTGTTCTATAGCTGTCTGTACCTCGTAGTCGTGGGGGCTTGTTCTATAGCTGTCTGTACCTCGTAGTCGTGGGGGCCTGTTCTATAGCTGTCTGTCCCTCGTAGTCGTGGGAGCCTGTTCTATAGCTATCTGTACCTCGTAGTCGAGGGAGCTTGTTCTATAGCTGTCTGTTCCTCGTAGTCGTTGGAGCCTGTTCTATAGCTGTCTGTTCCTCGTAGTCGTTGGAGCCTGTTCTATAGCTGTCTGTTCCTCGTAGTCGTTGGAGCCTGTTCTATAGCTGTCTGTTCCTCGTAGTCGTGGGGGCCTGTTCTATAGCTGTCTTTACCACGTAGTCGTGGGAGCCTGTTCTATAGCCGTCTGTACCCCGTAGCCGTTGGAGCCTGTTCTATAGCTGTCTGTACCTCGTAGTCGTGGGAGCCTGTTCTATTGTTGTCTGTGCCTCGTAGTCGTGGGGGCCTGTTCTATAGCTGTCTGTACCTCGTAGTCGTGGGAGCCTGTTCTATAGCTGTCTGTACCCCGTAGCTGCGGGAGACTGCTATATACTAGTAGGATAACTTTGATGTAATGTACGTACCGATGCATATGTTTATAATCACCTGGTGCCGCGTGATACCTCTCCCTTCACTTGCACTACAGAACATCCAGATATACTGTTAATTCCAACATTACACGAATTCATCACCAACCTCGTTAAAACTGGCTAGCTATGTTATTTATACAAATGCCCAAAGCATAGTTTGGATTACCAGTAGTAACGATTTATGACGTTAAATGTAAAGAGGGTGTCAATGATGTTTATTTATTTCTGAAATATCACAGTAAATAAATACCTATAACATTGTATCCTCAATGTTAAAAAATACAGAGACGACTAAACTGTTAAAGGTTATATTTTGAAATCTAATTAAAATACAATTCCAAAATTGTTTCGTTGCATGTTAAAATGTTATTATCAGGATTATGCAATTTCGTGAACATATTGCATTATATTACGTTTGCATGGCACGATCGTAAACTAAATAGAAATAAGATATAACGATTTGATTACAGCTTAGTGTTAAGTCCATCAAGCATTCTTATCATTGATAATCATTGGTCATTGTGAGTCATACGGGTTAAACCTGCATGCTGTTTCATTAACTGCATTCACCATTTGAATAATAATTAAATGTTCGACAAACGTTCCTCATATTCATTTATCATTGATTCACGCACATTTTGATTCATTACGTGCATTTTTCGCTAATTAATGTCGTTCTCACTTTATTTTTCAGTTACTCAGAACAGCCGCTGAAGGACATAGAAAAATCTGCCGTCTATAAAATGATCCAGGAGAGTGAGAGCGAAGGTAAGATTGAATCACCAACAACACCAATATCACCAGCTTTATATGACCTAATACAACAAACCGAAAACGAAAAGAATTATCCGGAAGTCCCGGACACGCCTGTTTCGCCTTCGTCAATGTTCGTAGCTCCGCGACGGGCGCATGGACTATCATTTCAGGTGTTGCAGTGGATGACGGAGACAGAGGGGCAGAACCCGAGGCAGCCAGAGGAGAAGGAGGAGGAGGAACAAGAGAGTATGAAATGTTATACATTATACTCTGTTCTCTGCTTTTCTCGACCCTCACAACAACCACCAGGCGTGCTTTTCCTTTTACCAATGCCTCAGTCACGACCTTGTATCCACACACCTGGCTACCTTGTTTTAATGCCTATGTTTTCCTGTCTGAGTGTGGTGTTCCTTCAAGCCTTTCATGTTGGGAGATACTACATGCCGTCCTTTCTACCACACCTATATCAACTCATCTTTATTTAAGCATATTCTGCATAATTTTTGTTAAAATTCATATTTCAATACCGACTCACTCGAATATTGCTGTTGCCTTTGTTATTGATTTAAAGCACATCCCCAATCATAATTCGGTACTGTACCTGTTTCATGCGAACCAGTGACTATTCACGAACTTTTGACATTGCAGTCAGAAATTACAGCCAATAAATGTTGTAATTGAAAAGGAGTTGCAGGAATCTATAAATTCATATGAAGTTAAGAACGATAAGTAATAATAGCATTGGATGTTTGGCTGTATTACGCCAATGAATGATCGACACATACGTCTGCGAATCGATTCTGATACATATATTTTTTCACCGGCGGATGGCTCATACCAGAACATAGGACAGCAAGCATACAGTTATGTACGGGTGTGTCTATCTCCCAGTAACACCCCAAACAATAAGCCTGAAGAGGAAACGGTGGATAGTTTAAGAAAAACACTTAAGTGTCTTGAATCAAGACCTGTGTTAATTCGACCAGAAACAATCAAGATAAGCATTATAGCAATTAGATTATTTGAACCCGACACTGGAAAATGTATTCGGAAAAAGTATGAAATGTCCTCGCGATAGTTGCATTAATCTTAACTATTCCACTGTTTCCTTACACCATTACAGCTTCTGTACCACACACCTAACGGTATTTTGTTTTTCGTGTGTATACATAACAACATAAAAAAACCTGAAGTCAACTATATGAAGCAACTGTGTTTAACTTCACCAAATTAAGGCGTATAACCACACTTTTTATGGCTTATACTATATATATAACATTTAATAACATATACATATATCTATATACGTAAAATATATGGCTTCATCATTTATATTTTAATAATCAATTGTACATATTTTGTGTATAACATATATTTCTGTATATTATGTTTTCATGTATACGTGTTATTAAGCTGTTTGGAAATAAAGTTAAATGGTTCTCAATGGTCGTTCTGAAGGTAGAGATTCCTATCACTTTTCTTCTGTATACAGTCATTGGAAAGTCATTTTCCTGTAAAATATTTGTCATTCACTCTATATTAATACAAAAACGATAGTCGGTTGTGAGTACTTTGAGAAAGTTGGAACATTTTAAATCAGTTAGTTCCGGGTGTCAAATCTCACTAGCAAAGGTGTTTTGATAAAAGGGGATTTTATGATAAATATACATGTATATCGTTGGTACGTAGCTCTATGCTATTATAAAAGGGCAAGTAACTCCAAGTCAGAAAAAAATGGCTAACATTTTTGAAATCTTCTTTGGAGAAACACTGAAGAGTAATTGGGATTCCCTACCTTAAGAAAAAAATAACTACCTTATCTATTGATGTTGAATTTAGTTTGCTTATTAAAGTTTTATTGATTGAAATATGTTTTTTTTTGTATTACAAATATTTCAAAGTTAATTTTGTATCCAGTATAGATTGTGCTCATGAAATATAATTACACATTGTATCGAAATGTTTAGTTGTTATAAGCCTTAATGGAAAACTTAAATAAGGTTATCTCTACCTTGATATGAAAATGTTTTATTTTCGTTGATGCAAAAATTGTATTTCAATATCATCTACTAAGTTAATCGTCTAACTGTCATGTCATTGCTTATTACGATGGTGTTCATCCACGTGCACGATACAAATAAATGATTTTACTACATGTTTATATTCATGTTGTTTCAATAGGTAAGCAACCTCAACGGCGTAGTAGCGGCATGAAGGACCCGTTATTACGTCACAATGCTGAGGACGACGAAATGAGATTCAGCGGTCTGAGGGACAGGAAGAAGGATATCCCATCTAAAGCATTCAAGTGTCTAAACAAGATGACAAACAGTGGTGATGTCGCTGCTCCCAAAACAGTCATAAATAAAGGTACAATGAACAAGCTAGAGAAGGACATGTTACATAGCGGCAGAGTCGGTCAGCAGTGAGATCTACAGCGTTCAAAAGCTTTTGAATAAAGTTGCGCTCGTCTGCACGAGTTTGACCCCCGTCGTCCAGATCATCCCGTATTCTAACCAGGACTTTAAAATCAGTTAATGATTTTGTCGGAGCAGCACTTTAATGTGATATGAAATAATTAATAGTGGAGGGGTTTAATCGGTATTAATCTGTTTTTAATAGCTATATTGCCTGTTAAGGTACTATCTCGTTAAATATATTAAAAAAAATACAATAAACAAAAACTATATACAATTCGACTATAAAACACCAACCTACTCAAGGGAGATAACAAAGCCGAAAAAACATATTATATTTTTTAGAATATTTTGTTAAATTCGTGGATATTGTCTTACAATGCGTATACGTGTTACACTTTAATTAAACAATTTTAAATAAATTAGTTCACTGAATTGACGTTCCGGACCATCGAATCTTTACATACATGTTTTTATCTATATTTTTCCTAACCGTTGTTTTGCAGAAGACCAGGAAGAACCCGTTGGAAGGTATGACCAAACATCGATACGATACACGGGAAAGCACATTCCGTCCCCGTCATTTCGTGTGCTTCAGAATTGGGCGGAAATCGACCCTTTACCGCCACAGAAAGGTAGGTCGTTTGTTTGGTCGCCCTGAAACTTTTTGTTCCTGCTTTCATTTCCATTTGACTTATATTGAGTCTATGTTAAAAGAAATTATTTCGTGTGAAGAGAAAATTCGTTTATTTTTAGTAAATATTTCTCACCTATATTTAAGGTAATAAAAGGTAATTGACCATTTCTTTTCAAGAAAAATTAAAGAAACTACCAAAGTCGTTGTTAAATTTTCCAATCAAGCGTGTGTTTTGCCGCTTTCATGCAATTTTTTATAAAGTGACGATTTGAAAAATATGGATAAACAACATCGTGCTACATTAAGCGTATCACCGGGTGTCAAATTATCTTCCCAAGTGAAAGTACATTTTATTGTTAGGCATGGAAAACGAAAATGAGAGAAGAAAAAGAAAAAAAACAAAATCTGTAGAAAATAGGCCATTGATTGAATGATCCCCATTACGACATGTGGCTGTTTTTTCATGTTTGCAAATTTGTGCGTTGTTGTGTAGCGTGTCCCTGTTAAACCAAGACATTCTGAAACGATCACAAAATGATTAATAAAGAGTGCAGTCGTAATATCACCGCCATAACTATTCACACGACAGTTTAACGATAATTGATACAGTATCCATGTGATTCTGATTCGAGATATATTGATTTTCGTCAACTATTTCCCTAATAGTATAATATAACAATTGATACAATGCTTGAAAACTATCAATCAGAATAGAAAATAAGTATAGACTTTATATTGGTTATGAAAATGTTTAGTACGAATATGGACACATGGTAATTACTATTTCTAAGCATAACATTTGACAAAGTTTGTTTATTCGAGGACACGAAACTATGAACTTGGCGAGTCTCAGTAGGTTTCCAAAGAAAAACTAATACTGCAGAATAGAACATTTGTTCAATACAACAAAGCTTATTTTGAGAAAATGAAAAATCACATTGTCTCCAATTCGAGGAAGCCGAATACAACTTAACGTTATGTTTGTACAATGCATTAAAACTTAAATGTTAAAAAAAGTCCAAAAACGTCATGCATGTCATTTTTGTTCTGCAGCTGTTTTCAAACACCAACCCCTGTAAGTTTGTACCAGTTATTGACCTTCCCTTTCTTGTACCTTACCCTAGTATCTCAACCCACAACCCAGTCTGACGACGACTTAGATGAGTACGATGATGGTCTACCCGATACCCTGAGCGGCGATGAGCTGGTCGACCGACGATACATGGGGGGACATATTCCATCCCGTGCGTTTAAGGCCCTTCAGATGTCGATAGGGAGAGACGACGGGCACGCCCCTCCACCAATGGCTGTTCCTCCTCCACCAACGGGTATGCCCTCTGCCCAAGTCCCAACACCAAACCTCTTGTGTGTCTGTGCTGCTGTGCTTTCAGTGTATATGCACTATATTGAAACATGTTTTACATATTTGCATTTACAGTTCTAAATGTCCTAAACGTGCCACATTTGATATACAGATGTAAAGACGCTTTGGTTATGGCTATTGTATTTGTAAAAAAGGTATTTCGACCGTGAACATCATCGTATACTGAACCTGAACGCATAGCAAACATTAAAGCCAATTGTTAATCAGAGGAGATCACCTTAAAGGATCACATCGTAATGATGTATCTTTCCTCCCTGTACAGGAATAATATATGTTTGTTCAATATTTAATGATGCAAATGTCGATATTCACTTGTTTTATTTTATTTATTTGTTTGGAGGGGGGAGGGGGTCGGATTATTACAAAAAATGCCATCTATATTACACTTTCTAAATTATTAACGATCACAGTTTCGGTATACTAACAGTGATAAACTTGTGTGTTCCAGAGGAGCCAGAACCTGATCAACCACCCGTTCAGCAACAAGGCCCCCGGAAACTAATGATCACCACACAGAGCCGGGCAATACCTCCGCCTCCAGAGGACACGCCCAGTACAGATTTCTGATCAATAGGATTTACAGATTAACCGACATCAGAGCCACCGCCAACAACGCGTACTTCGATGACGTTGACCACAAGTGGGGCTACCAAGTTTAGATAAGAGTGTTAGCGATAACCAAGCAAGCGTTACATATATTCATAATATATATTTATTTATCATGAAATGAGGAAGGACATCATGACACTATTAATGTTTGTCGATCCTCGACTGAGAACTTAGTGATTTTCATGATATTCATTTTATAGTGGTTTTCACGCTGATTTAAAAGCGTTGATTTATGATCGCTTGATATAAAATGTTATAAATACCTGTGTCGCTAGGTCAGAAAGCATGTCATTTAAATTAGTTGCAAATACGCGAAAATGTGTGTGAGCTAATATAAGTAGGTATACATTATCTTATTAACGTTATCGCCCGACACATATTTAGTTAATTAACCTGAGTGTACAGTATGTAATAAATGATATGTGCAATATGTTATTACTGATATGTGCAGTATATAGTAACTCGTTTGTATAATATACAATTACTGTTGATATATAGTTACTGGTATGTACAATGTGTAATTACCGATGTGTACACTATGTAATTACTGGTATGTACAATGTGTAATTGCCGATGTGTACACTATATAATTACTGGTATGTACAATGTGTAATTACCGATGTGTACACTATGTAATTACTGGTATGTACAATGTGTAATAACCTATGTGTACACTATGTAATTACTGGTATGTACAATGTGTAATTACCGATGTGTCCACTATGTAATTACTGGTATGTACAATGTGTAATTGCCGATGTGTACACTATATAATTACTGGTATGTACAATGTGTAATTACCGATGTGTCCACTATGTAATTACTGGTATGTACAATGTGTAACTACTGATGTGTACACTATGTAATTACTGGTATGTACGGTATCGCGTTATATTAATACAGTGTATATAGAGAGTATGATGTATACAATACACGCATATAATTACTAAGTATTTTCTGGAATAAACAATATGTATTCTAGGATATGCAATATGTATTTTCTGGAATGTACAAAAAGAAATAGTTACTACGATGTACGTTGTAAAGTTCCTTGAATATACAGTTTGTAGTTACAATTTGTACCGGGATGTACACAATGTACTTACTGTTATGCAATACTGACAAAAGTAGCCTTACAGCATTGCTGAAGAAATACAAATGCACCAATCATTATCAGTGTAATACTGTTGATAATAATGTTAAGGTATAAATTGTATAGTTTTATGGAAACTGACATAGTATACTGCCTTACAAAGCGTACAATGCTATTTATCATTTAGGGAGCGTCATGTCATATTTATTGTTCTCACCTGTTTTAAGAAATGTGTTTATACTTTCATTTAAGATCTTTTCTTTTCCATGCGTCTCTGTGTCGACATTAGCACAATAACTAATGGATTAAGTGACTCACGTCTTACTGACCAGTCACGTGTTGCCCCTACTCACACTAGCTCTAGTATTAAAAGGTACGCGTGTCCCCTTCTCCTTCAATACATTGAACATGTATATATACGGTTTTAATTAACTCTTATTCATCTTTACATTATATATTATTATTTCTGGATCTGTGCAATATTTCATAGATTTATTTATTGCGTTGTTTAAAGTGTCATTTAAATATTCTATATCCTTGATATTAGTGAATAAATTAAGATATGTATTAATTTTATTTTATGAACGAGTGTTCAAGTAGTAAAACGTGTACGAATTCTGATGTACATTTGACCTGGTATAGCAGGTGATAGTGATGGAGTTGTTTACTGTATAATCTAACACATGTAATACGTAAGTTATTGTTTATTACTCCAAGTGATATGTTTGTTGGAGAAATAGACCGATAGTTGTATGTTAGCTCATTACATATTGCTTTGTGTGTGGTTAGGTTTTAACATTAGTCCAATATCGTTGAGCGAGTGTGCTCATGGTGTGAATATGTCGTGGTTCCACCAGAGAAAGGTATGGTACAGCTGAAACGAATCTCGTAAACATCAATGTGCCTTAATGTAACGTTGATTACGTCATCATTCATTAAATGAAGCTAATTATCAGACGCTGTTAATTGAATATAATTTGAAGATATATTAACTCAGATTTGCTGGGGTGTCCTGTTGTTCATAATATCTTAGTGCATTTGTTGGTCATTTTCTTGTTCAAATCATAAACCGTCCCAATAGCGACTTTGTCTGTTCCCGGCCAGTTTGATTACGTTTGATATAAGGAAATAAAAAAAAATTCTGCTTTTTATAAAAGGAACTGTTGTAATATTTTGATACCAATTGTCCACACTTGTAAAAATACTTAATATTATGCCATTATGGTTGTTTCATAGTATGCAATATCAAATAGCTTAAATATTGTGAATATGTTTTATTTGAAATATAAACTGTATTGTTAAACTACGCTAAATGCAAGTAAAGATTTGAACATCATTGATTTTCTCGCACTTTTTTTGCAAACAAAATATTCAGGAAACTTGGAAAAATAAACGATATCCAAATAATAAATAACGTGATGTAATATTGAAATACATTTTTCATTAATCGATTTACTAGAGTATACCTAATGGTTAAAAAGTAAGAACACATTTGTCAAGTTTTATTTTTCTACCACTAAGTGTTTGTCCTATGCGTGTATTTCTAGTGTAGGAGAATATTTAGACCATATATGTCTGTACCTACCTAGCTGTTGACCGGGATTGTTCTTTATTAGAGGACACACTGCTACGTGCTTTCTTTGTAATAAAATATTTTAAAGAGTGGTTTCAATCGTTTGTGTTCTTACTTTTGTGAAGAAAAAGGAGGCTTTAAATGATTGCCCAAATACTTTGTTAATTGCTAAAACACACTGTACAGGTTTGTTTTGTTTATAATTAATTCTGCCATTGCTCCTGCGCTTCTGGTGATTCTTTATTTACATTTATCAGATGTTGATTTCCTGTTCTGTTTGATAAATACATTCACAGCTATTTTCCTAAATAAACGAACATGGGAAGACCGTGTTTGACAGTGTCACGGCGGTGCGTTTATAGATGATCTGGTGCTAGGCGGTGACTGGGTCGTTTTTTCTATCAATCCAGCTTACTCGAGTATCTGTTTGTAGCCAGACAAATGCTATTTCGGGACATTACCTATGCTCCATGGCTGTCAAACACCCATCTGTATAAGCAACCTGCCTTCACGGAAACGCCCAGAGGCGGTCATCATTAAAAGACCACACGAAAAGTACTTAAAATTATCAATATTTTGGCTATGTGTCAGACAGGAATAATTTCGCTTCACTTTACTTCTCTGTTCTAAAGATATACGAAGCGCAATCCTATTACTGTCGGTTTCGGCGATTCTCGTTGATGTCGAGAATGAAGACCTGGGCATTCGCCCGTCCTTAAATGGCGGACCTTGATTGTTTTTGGTAGCAATTTGACGCTAGATTGGCGAAATTAGTTAACGCTCCGGGCGAATATGTCCACTTAGGCTGCCTTAGAGAAATAGAGTGGAAAGTCTGTCATTTGAGCTTTGACACAAGTGTGGTACTAGGATAATGAAACCAATGAAGGAATTACTCTCATACAATGTAAGCATTTCATTAGAAACACAGTACAAGCACAGTGATTGATAGCTGTATAAAAACTCATGTTTACGCATTTCTCCTGTCAGAACCTTCTATTTGTAGATCCTTCTTGTCACTGTCAAGATTTTTTCTGTTTTTAATTATCGGTTTGAAATTCTATAACACTATATTGACATTATTTATAAATGAGGTATATTATGGAGGATATAGACTACTGGAAGTATACAATAATTGGATTTATTTAAATAATATATACAACAAAATTTTGTGTCATTAATTATTTATTTATTTATTTTTGAATCCGCCTGAAGAAGCCCTAGAAGGCAGGAAGGCCTAGCAGACGATCTGAAAGATTTTTGTTTTTATTCTATATTTTCCTTATATATATATATTCATATGAAAAATGGATAATTAAGGAATTGTTATTTCCAAATAACGTTGTTTCCTAGTCATGTACTCACGACAATTGTAATCGAAAATTGTTTTGCCTATATTTGTGAATGTGCATATCATCACTTCAACATGTCATGTTTTAGAAAAGCAAAAGGCTCAAAGTTAACTATCATATTTCATCATTTATAATTATCCCAGACATGTCAACACGGGTTATGGTGTCTTTCGTTTATATTTGGTGTTGGCTTGCCTTTGCTTCTGTTCTATCTTGTCTTTGTGTCGCCTGTGTGAACAGTAGTTACTCTTTCAGTTCATTTAATGTACTTTGTTCGAGTTAACCTTTTTCCACGATGTGTTTGAACCAGGGGAGGGAACTATGTGCTGATGCTTCTCAACTATAAACACCTTTTAGTCTGGCATCATAAACTCTTTAAACTGCAAAACCATGGCCATCTTAATTAACTAGTTTGTCTACGAAAATGACTATCGGGATAATATTGATTTAGTTTAGTAATGTTTAATAGTTTGTCTTCATGGTAATGTTGGAATTCTGTCGGTGGAATTATTATCAAAAACAAATATCAATATCAAAGGTAATACAGTTGATTACATATTAATGATAGCGGCACCTGTTTAATGCTCTGGTTGTCTAAATTATTGCAGTCACCTTGTTTACACTTGACAGACACGTGCTCGATAAGCCCTTCGCCACAATGCTCGCGAAGACCTCCATGTTTGACATCAAGCTTGTTATATGGCTTCATTTGGTAATGTTATCAATTTTTCAAGCATCTCTAAAATTAGAAATGTGTATTTATAAGGTTTCCACTTTATGAACTCTAAAAAGTAGTTCAACAAAATGTAATCAAGACAATATTAGACACAGACGTTTTTGTATAAAAGCAAGTCAGGCGAACTGGGTTTATGGTTATAGTCGCTATCGGTCCTGATTGACGTCTTTGATACCCGAGTTCCGAGTTGTTCTGTTCCCTGATGATGAGATGGGAGTCTAGATGTAGAGCAAGGGACGGTAACCAATAGTGTTAATTGGAAAATAGCCCGACCGGTAAGGTCGAAATTGATTAAGTTGTATAATGTTGTGAATGGATCACGGGTACAAGTGTTAAATTAACACAGCACTTGTCTTATACAATACCGAACATCACCAAGATGTAGGTGTTTATCCCGTATAGAACAATATATACAATTATCTACAAAAATGCCAGAAAATGTAACAACAATAGCTATCAATGACTGTTGAAGATAAGCTCTGAAGCACTTACATTGTTTCCGTTCGAAGTCAAGTGCTTTTAATTTAAAAATAAGATTTTTGTTTTGCTTTTAATTCAATTTAATGTTTTCGAGATAACACAACACAGGTGAATATAATTTATCAACAGTCTGTAATACTGTACCAAGTGTATAAAATTAAACCTAGTATCTAACATTTTTCTTACAGTTAATGAAACTTCATTTAATTTGTTTCTGAGATCATGGACTTCAGGATGTCCATTTTTCATCGTTTAGTATTTTTCATGTCTATCACCACTCGAAGATAAATAATGATAAAGTTGTGACTAGTATTATTATCTTTATTTCCTCCAAATGACGATTGCAATGCATTTCATATTAATACAGACAAAATAATATATAATGAAATCAGAACAATGGATAATTGCATACATGTGACAAAAATGAATATACATGCACAGTATATTATTTGGACACTAGGTATACGTACATTGTACATTATATTCTCCTTAACGGTTATATACATCTAGTACAGTAAGCATGCGAATGAATGAATTAAGAAAGTGTCATGAATGTGTTTGTAGTTACCAATTAAACATAGTGATATATATACGGTTACTCTAAACTCATCTGCTGCAAATTCTTAACATTTTATAATATTCACCGCCAAAAGTAATTATAAATTCTTGCAATTCACTATTTCTTAACTGAAACTTACTTTGCCTCATTGATTTCATTTTCAGGTAGCGAATAGATAACAGGTCGTGTACTTGGCTTTATCCATTCATAACCTATCTCTACTACATGTAGTATCCGTAAAATTACATCTTGGCAGTGCTCACCACACCTGTGACAAAGGTTTGTGGTATTACTCTTTCTAATTGTTACAATAAGATTAATCACAAAATGTTTCAAATCTCTGTATATGGGGTATTTCTTGGATAACAACCATTAACTGCGATTGTAACTTCATATAAATATGAATGAATTTGCTGAAATCATAGCCATTTGAGGTAAAAAAAAAATACCCTAAAATCGTTTTCCTGTTTGGTTGAAACAGACACTTTCTCTATATTTTTCCAGTTTCTCTTATAAGAAAAAATACAATTATCTATAAATTCATGCACGTATCTATGCAGACTAAACTTTTGAATGACTCTAAATAAATTTTGACAGAAACTCTGCTTTTTAATTAAAAAATGTGTATACGTCGATAGCACTGCTGCAAACATCCGATTCAAAAAGACATTGAATGATGACGTATGCCTGTCCATTCTACGTCTTCCAACGTAGTTTCTTGACATCAATAATACTGTCTATGGATGACCATCCTACACGACTACAGGACATTTTCGTACGGGTTCTTCTTTCAAAACCTTGTATATACTTGACTACAAAATTGTGATCCCGTTCTAACATTAGAATCTATATAAGGTTAAGTGGGAGAGGCACTTACAATTCATACATGGTGCGTGGTGCAAGTTTCTCTAAAGATCGGTTCTGGAAGTGGAATGAATCATTAATGAAATATATCAGTGGACTTGCTTCAGACACAGCGTTCCACACTGGATCTAAGTTGAGCAGGTCCAAACCAATCTATCATTACCATACCTCTCCTTCCCATGTATTACCGAACAATAACTATTTAATTTAGTCCGAACAATCTCAATAGGTACGCTCGATTTTCATCTCCAGGCGTGAAATGGCATTTTATAATTATCATTAACAAACAAACGTACAGGTATGTTCCTGGTAATTAATATTTCCTTTAATGTTGGAGGAAATATGAATGGATTTACTCTGCAACCTCAATCGATCATCGCACGAGGTAGCTACCGGGGAATCTGTATAATATAAAGGTAGGAAACATAGAATGGAGAATATGCAATATCGCTGATAAAGACTTCCAGCTACAGGCATTGTGTTAAATCATACAAAGATGGAAACCTTAACACGGAGAATGTGCGTTATTGCTGATAAAGGCCTCCAGCAACAAACGTTGTATTACGGAGACAAAAAAGGCGTTGCTCTAGAATTACATGGCGTTTTATTATCTACACTTACAAGTTAGTGTATTATATATACTGTAAATTAACAAGATGTATTATTTAGACATAAAAATAAGTGTATTATATATACTGTAGATAAAAAATATGTTATATTATTGAGACGTACAAGTCAATATACTATATAAAAGACATTTAAAACTCTTTGTATTATTTAAACATACACGTTAGCGTTTAATATATAACTTAACATGGCGTTATACGATAAAGACATACAAGTAAATAACAAGGGAAGATATTATATCTAATAAAAAAACCAATCTTCATTTGAATCATCAAACTATACGATAATATTTACGCCTTTACGATAAAAATCAAAACGTTTACAATGAGACAATAAAATCATTGCCATCATTCCACCACCGGTCTAGGTGAGGGCTCGTGGTATTTTTCAATTTGTTTAAATGTCTCTGAATGCTATTATTGTCTTTTCCTTTCAACGCTAGTTCCATGACACAAAAACAAATCAACATCTAGAAAGTAAAAATGGCATTACCAACTATGTCCTGTAGGCTAGGACTGTCATAGATTACACTGAACCATATATATACATCTTGATAAAGTCGGGTCCAAGTCCATTTACAAGTAGTACGTCGTAAAATGACAGCACACATGTTTACTGGCACTTCTTGTGATGATCGAACTCATCTTCGATTCATTAACACCCTCTAGCGTCGACCGGAATTTCTGGGGCGTGATTCCTCGTTCTAAATGGGAGTTTCACGTGCAGAGTATAAAAGCTTCGTTGTCATCACGATATAAAAAGCGTCAACAGTTTAAAATATTCTAAAGTACGACAAAAAAATAAATCGTCAAGTAAACCATTTTAGGCATGTGAAAGAAACAACTACATACAGCATTTCACTGTCATGTTACAACAATATGTTTATGAATTGAAAATAAACCAATTACATTTCCAAGGGAATATCACTAGGGTATAAACAGCCACGTTGAAGGTAATATCCTTTTGCTTTGGTATACAAAAAACTTACTCCATAGTTCTTCAGATGTATGTATCTACCAACTTATTTGTTTATGTTTTATTGTATATGGCTTGCTTGTATTTTGGAACTTTGCGAATAGGAATTGAGCTAAAAGAATATTGTTTCGTTTTCTGTATTGACCTAGGAGTTGCTGAACAGAGATAACTCACACGCCGAATGACGACACCAAATAAAGTTTAATTCTTTTGCACTTGGTTGTAAAGATTCCTGGCTAACTACGATTGAAAAGAACATCCGGAAATCCTTCGGGAAATTCCGGCAATCAGGGTGTTTCAAATGCTTACCGGAAACACACGAGTAGTTTCTGATGACGGACACTTTTAAATTGCACGGGGATAACTCACTATATAAAAAGAGCGCAGGTGCATAAACACCGTAAATTGAAATCGTATGCAAGAATTTCCTTCTTCTCGTCTCATTTGTTCGGTGTTGGGATGTGTGTGTGGGCGCGGAATAAGCGGGATGTTGTAGACGTTACGCAGCACGAATACATAAATTACTTAAATTTAACATGAGAGTATGCGTTTGAATTATCTTTGTAGGAAGAAAAGATATCTTGAATAATAGGAATGCTAATAGTAGAAAGGGTTGTATAATGGACAACTAAATGACGTGTTTGCAATGCATATGACAATGGAGAGTAATCCATCAAAAAAGCGGAAAATGTCACTCTTAGAAATGAAAATTTTCAATCATAAAAGACGTAGTGCTATGTTTTCAATCATTTCTGAATTATATGAAGGATGGACAATATTGGCTGAGATATCTCACAAAAGAGTGAGCGTGTTAGAAGTTTAAAATGATCAGTCATAAATAGTTCTCCTAGGAGAGGTTGGAATAGCGGTAATTTAGGTATGCCATACTCCCGAACTCATAACCACCGGTTTGATATATGGAAAACATTCATACGAACGTAATTCAACTATAATTGTTCTTTGAGATTAAAATACATCAGCGCGGATGCGTTATTCGCCGGATATCATATCAGGTTCGGTAAATTGCAATCTTTCTTTGCCCTGCAAAACATTGATGTATCACTCCGCAGGCAGGTGTCAAGACTTCGCTGCTCCGTTATGTTCCTGGATTTTTTGGACAAGCCCTATTAATCAAATTTCATTTGAACAAAACACAAGCCTGTGCTGTATTGATTACCTCCCTGGGGACTAAACCATTTGAACATTGTGGATTCCCAAGCAAAAATCGTTAAAACTAAATTTGCTGTTCAAGATATGCTGTAGATCCCATATAAACCAATTGTCCACAAGTCTTGCATCGCCGATAAAAGCGCTAATATAAAATCAGCGAAACGCCGCCTGCGAGCGGCTTCCACCAAACACGGCGATAAGTTACTGTTACAACTGATAATTCTCATAATACCGTTTTGCTGTTTTCTCACTTTTTCTTCCAAGTTTAATGGCGTTGCCCCTGGGAGGGATATGTTAGCAGTGATTGTAATAGGTTAACGTCTTCTATTCCACTCGATCGGCCAAAATTATCGACAGCAATTTTATTTCGACAAGTCTGTCTCGCATCCATCACGGTCGCGTGTATCTACGGCGCTTTCCATTTTTATCTGTATTGGCCATTCCTCGTGTATTTTTTCCCATTAATAACTGTACGGTGGCTTATTTTTAGCGTTTATTTTATGTGTACACCTTCGCGCTAGCGTGATATGCTTAATGGTTTTACAATATAATATTAATAATCACGACTGTTATATATAAATCTCGGCGACCACATACGTCAGACAGCGTGGTCAAAGTGCCTAGGACACACTAGTCTGATCAAAGCCCTCCTGTGCGGCAAATCGTTTCTCAGTACCATGAAAATTAAGGCTACAAACAGACATAAACTTTAAAAATGACAAGATGAATAATTTAGGGCTCATTAAGCGCCGAGCTTGAACACATATTGATTATATTTTCTTGTTCTATCTTTGATGTATTGAAGACTTGATATGTATAATACCCTAACAAACGTGGAGAAACAAGATAAGGAGAGCTCTATACGGAACGATGTTTGCGTCAACATTTAAACGCGCCATTGGTCCGCTCAGAATGACAGTAACAAGAGAAAGTCACTCATTGTTTGCGGTAATTGTTTTAAACATTTAACACTATACATGTAAGCATTTCTGACAAGGAATTTCGCGGGACAGTAAGTTTTCTTGGCCCCGAAATGTAACATGCTTTAATTTTGAGAAAGAAATAAAATTGTTAACAAAAAGCGTAAAAGACGTTTTCCTTAGTTTAATTTAGTTAAGTTTAAACATATTTTATTGCCATATTAAAAGCAAAAGGATCGGGCAATAGTTTCTAGAACATGATTACGTTTGTCCTTAAATGATATATATTTACATTTGCATGGCATTGTCACTATATAGCCTCTTTGAAAGCTGTGTCGTTGATGGGACTTTAATTACCATGCCGCACGAGACATAACTACCATGCCGCACGAGACACAATTCTTAGCGTATTAATTACAACACTGACCGGAACTGCAATATCCAATGTAAATAAATATGACGGCTGCTGAAATATCGCTGGGCATTGTGAGATTTGATAATGTCATTGTAAATTTATGTGCAAAATAAAAAATAAAATAAAAAACACTCTTATTACAACGAAAACAAGACCAAGGTCTGCAATATCGTACAAAATGCACATCGGTTTAAATCACCAATGCCGGGAATGGAAACAATTTTAACGCTCATGCAATTAATGAGAAATATCGTCTGTTACACTTCACTGATCAACAGGGGTTCGTTATAAATGTCTGAAATACACATATTCTATAGACCTACTGACACATATGTTACAGACCTACTGATATGAGTCACAGCACACATAAACATTCGTCATTTCAGACATTGGTACCGACCCTGTGCTCCGTCGCAAGATCACTCACTTCAAACGCTATCAGTTTCACGCGTCTCGGATCCACGGTTCCTCAGTTTCAGACGACATGTCAAATAACGATGCTGTTATAGAATCTAGCGACTGTTGTCGGGTTCCCATACAATCAACAAATACATTCACGCCTGGATTCTTCAAAAAATGCGCAAAGAGAAAAGTTCGAATTAACTTCCAAAAATAACTCCCTCGTGGAGGTGAAGGTCCCATTCACGGTGTTCACTGTATTTATCCATGCGCGAAATTTGTTCCGGGGGAAAATCGAAACAATTTCAAATCTAACTTTCAGCTCAGATTTCTATTGGAAAACTGGGATCACCCTATAGACATATCATACGCAATTGTATTGATACTAAATTGTGGAATAAATTTGAAGTGTTTGTTAAAATGTCAAAGTACTACTTTGTTTTATTGAACGAAATTGTGTGGACTGTCGATAAGGCGGGCATTTTAATTATAAATTATAAGTTAAAAAAGAACATAAGAGGCAGAGAAAACGTAAATATAAGTATTGAACTGGTTTTGTATGATATTTATGATCTATTTGAATGACAGCGCGCATTATGTTGTTTGCTTGCAAAGCTGTGTCATTCAAATAGATCATAAATACCATACCAAAACAGTTCAATGCTTAAATACATTTAAGAAAAGACAAATTGTGTGTGTGTTTTTAACGTACACCTGTTTATTTGTTTGGATATGTCAGTGAGAAGTAGTGAATTCCATCGTATTTCAAAATCATGATTTTTAATTATTTTGTTTGGTGATTCAGTTCTATGAAAGACGGATATCACCGTTAAATAATTGTATTCGATATTTGATTCCGTTGTTTAATCAGTAACAGTTTATCTATCTCTAAAATTGTGGGGGCTGTGTTCATAGAGTAATATAAGATAGAGTCTGAAATTGATTGTTAATTTATCATAAACTCAGACGTGTCACGCTAATTACCGGCTTCCTCAAGACGTGTCCTGATTTGTTTCCCTGTTTAGACAGTAGATATCAAGTTCCGGTCCTGGTTGTGGGCGACGTCATTGATTTCATTGATCTACAGTCCAATACACACGTTAAATATTCTACCTGATAGCAAAATCGTGTGTTTTGCATGGATAATTACAGTGTTCAAAGATTCGGAATTATTTATAATCTTCTTTTTCTTTTTTTTTAGTTTCTTGTTTTCCGTATTATTTCTAACATTATGAATGGGCTTAACATTCAAGTAATTATGCAAATGTGGCCTTCTAAATGATTCAGAAGGGGATTATCTGTTGAAGACATGAGAAGTCTTTCGTAAACCTTATTACGGCTTACTTCAAATAAATTTTAAAGTTCAAGATTTGACATTAGTGTATAGTCTGAGGGGGACTTATTAGAGAAAATCCGTTTAACACAAGAAATTATATTTTAAATAAATACGGATATTGACCTATATAGGTCGAGTACAGATATAAACAACAGTAAGGTATAGACACACGAACATGACGTCGTCATGAGTTGGATTCCGATATTTTCACAAGAACATTTCGTTGAATTATCAAAACTCATGAATTGGACTATCGACACATGAAATTATTTTGCTTTTGTATATGTATAGATTTTCTCCTGATAAAATACTTAGCACTTCCTACCGACTCGGCTAAGGACAATTACCATACTCTTTAGCTCATTCCGTAGAGCATCATACTGGTACGCCAGAGGTCCCAGGTTAGATTCCTAGCAACTCTATTAAACATATGATATCTTTTGATGACATTGATGCCCACATTGGGGACCTAGGTAATGTTGACAAATAGTAATGGAGAAAACCTGGCATATCTTTTGACGGAAGGGGGTATGTCACTCTGGTAAAATACTAGTCACGCTAGGGAGAATTCATGTCAGCTCATCCGAGACCAGTAGCGTGTCAGACAGGTAAACCAGAGTTCCTGGACTCGATTCCTAGCTGAAGCATAGAATAAAGGAACATCGATACAAAAACATCACATTATTTGGCTCAGGAATATGATATTTGTACTGGAATACTAGTATTGACAAGAGAGTATGCCATTGCGCTGACACGAGTATGTGTATAGAGTCGAAAACATGACATTTTCATTTACATAAAGTACGGGTATTTAGACAAAACATGCCATCGCATCTGCATTCCTACTGCCTGTTCATATTTAAACCAGACCATTTTGAATCAGTGTCACTTAAAAGTTTCACTTCCCACATCGAATAAAGTAAGACTATCGTAAAAACAAACATTTATGCGACATGAGATTGTAGGCTGTTCCCAAATATGGTTTGCGCTGACTACACAATCTCTTAAATACCGCAAATATAATGGAACGTCTCTATTTAGATCACTAATCAAGATAAAGGAATGTGAATAATTGCATTTAGTGGATATTTTTAAAGATTGCATGCCGGTATGAATGCAGTCCGTTGCATGAATACTTAATTGAGTTATAATGTTTTTAAACATCCGTTCAATTATAATGTATTGACCTAAGTTCTGGTTCTTACAAGAGATCATGACATTGAGTGGACATAAGCGCTGACACTGGCACGAAGACTTGACATTTTGTATTTTAATGTGAGTATAGACACTAAAACATGACATTGTATTCACGTGATCAGTACAGGTACTGAAACGAGATTTTTTGACAAAATAACAGTACCTGTCATGGGTAACTGTAAGTAACTAAGTAGGGTATTATATACGGGTGTTGCAAATATAATTACAAGCCTGTGTATCGACCCGTACGGGGATTTGAGAACGCCGGCTGTGATTTATTTCCCAATGTGTTCCAACGCCTTTCTCTGTGTCAGCCTCTCTCTGAGTACCGCTCCATCTTTCCTTGTTAGCGATTTAGGGAGTGCACGAGCGAGGGTTCCTGTAAATCACACACAGGATGGATGTGATGGCGCGCGTGATCCATCCCCATTTCCAAAATAGGGCCGGCACTTGATGTCAAATGTCTGGTTAACTTATGAGATTTCGGTTTTAGAAAAAGAAGGGTTCTTCATATATTTACATGACCTTTGGAAAAATATGTACTTGCAGTGTTTTTTCTGTATTTACCAATAGTTTTATTAACAAATACATCTTAATATTATAACCAATTGCCATATTAAAGAATGCGAATAAAGGAATAACGTTTTGGTGGAACAAAATTCCCAGACATTTGCCTCGGGTACGCCGGTCTACATATCCAGAACCTGACTCGAATCGATCGCACGTGCGCACGTGATATGTAGAATGAGAAGTTTTAAAGATTACAAATTGAGTTGTCGGAGGGGTGATGTGAAACCCTGACACGCAAACCTTGTTAATTACAGCGGCATGCAATATTTATTCCCAATAAACGGGTGATAGTGGAAAGTCATAAAAGTCACATTACGCCACATTAAACCACGGCCCAGTCAACACCTTATGCATGACGACATCGCATGATGGAAAATAAATGTATATTCCTTTAAATTGAGATAATTAATTGCGAAAATTAAAAATAAATTTTCTGAATGTAACTTGAATCTACGTACACGGTTTTGCTTATTTAATCACTCAATTATAAGCTTGGGGAGTCCATCTTGCGGTTTCGCGACAAAACACTCGTTCTTGGGTACACATAAAATGATTGAGGAGATAAAAAATAGAGAAAATGGTAATCATTGGATAGCCAAAAACAGCACAATACATAAATACTTTGCTTTTTAATTTATAAACAGTATTTTTTTGTAAAAGCTATCATTACAAATGCATGTAAGTCATTTTGGTGATATAATCGCTATTCAACGGTCGCCATACTGCGACAAGTGGTCTACTGTTTTTCACTAGTCGCGATTGTGTAGTAAGGCGTCTATTTCACAGGTCGCCATGCTACAGCTTGGCGTTCATTTTCACCAGTCGCCAAGCTACAGCAAGGCGTCACTTTCGAAGTCGCCAAGCTACAGCAAGGCGTTTTCTTTCATCGGTCGCCAGGTTACAAAAAGGCGTCTTGTCACCTGTAGCCATGTTACAGCTAGGAGGCTTTTTTCACCAGTCGCCAAGCAACAGCAAGGTATCTTTTTCAATGGTCGCCAAGCTACAGCAAGGCGTCTTTTTCAGCAATAGCCATGCTACAGCAAGGCGTTATTTACTGCAGCAAAGTGCCTATTTCAACAGTCGCCTTTCTGCAGCAAGGCGTATATTTCACTTGTCGCCATATTGCAGATTGGCGTCTATTTCACTAGTCGCCTCACTGCAGCATGGCATGTATTTCACTTGTCGTCATATTGCAGATTGGCGTCTATTTCACTAGTCGCGTTACAGCAGCATGGCATGTATTTCCAATCTAAGCAAGCAATAACTCTTTTACAAACATCTAATTGAAATCTAGAATCCATTCTCCTGTCATTATTGCAGTATTTTCAAGAAAGGGGTTGCTAATTTGAAATTGTTTATTCCGTAACTAAGTTTAATGTTCTTTTGCGTGGATGCTATACACGTACTGATTACAACCTAATAAAGTATTCCACTAAATCCTGATTGGGCGACGCGGCTCCACGCCTACATCTATAAGGTTACACGATATCACGTATGTAATGAAACAATAAACACAAATATAACTTGGGATCAAGGGCGTTTTTCGAATTTCTCACTAATTATCCGTCAAGATTTTGAAGAAGACACTATTTACTTAATACTGTTTAACATATTTCAATATCTGAACTTCGTCAGTAAGATTGTCATTGCGCTGCTTAGATCCGACTTTCTCGCTTATTCCAAAAAGGCATCACCTCTTGAATTTCCGGGCCATGTTATCTCTGTTTGATAGATGGATAAATTCAAAGCAGGAATAAGTGATTTAAAGTCGGACTTCTGAAAACGGTTCCAACCATTTTAAGGCAAGATTATTTCTAATGTATATTTACTCTTCATTTGTCTTCAGATATCGGACCCGCCATTATGTCTCTCGTGACTTGTGGCACATGTCATACTGTCTCCCGCCTCCACATAGGAGACACTTCATAATGTTTCCCGGCACCACATCTGGGACTAGCCATTATGTCTCCCGTCACTTGTGGCATCCGCCATAATAATTATCTTCGGCCACCACATGTGGGATTTGCTCTAATTTCTGGCGTCTGTATGTCGCTTGTTATGCCATAAAACTTTGCGTCATTATGTCTCCCGTCACATGTGGGACCCGTCTTAATGTCTTTAGTCACCACATGTGGGACGTATAATGACATATTCGGTCGTGATGTCTCACGTCATGTCATTGTGTTTCTCGGCAGAAGGCCTCCCGTCACATATTGGACCCGTTATATCGTCTCGTATCTTAACGTTCATGTCATGTCATAATGTCTCCAATTGTCATAGGTGAGACTCGATTTTAACATTTCGCGTCTTCATGTCTCGCGCCAAATGTGGGACCCTTTATAAAGTATTCCGCCACATGTGGAACCTTTTATAATGTCTATTTTTATAGTCTACTGTCTTTCTTCATATACAGGGCAGTATGTGCATGTATATCACCATCGATCAGCGAATATGTAGAAATCAGGTTATGCTAGCATGTCGTCATATCTAAAGTCATTGCTACCTGGATATCCTGACACGTAGATCAGGCTGTTGAGTAGCGATATTTGGTACTAATTGGGGGCGCAGTTATATAGAAACAGTTACAGATGTACCTCTATACTCTAAACTTCGTACATTGTTAGCAATGGACTAGAACATACGTCAGAGCTGTACAGTTTGTACATTTTAAACACATTTGGAAAATACGTATCGGAGATTCTATCATTCTATCCTTACTTGTATAGGGATAGTTACAGTAATACTGTAAATCTAATATCTTAACACTAGACCTGCTCAGAAAGCCTCGGTGACGTTTAAACAAATTTCATTTCCTTTCGGAAACACTGTGTCATAGTTAACTGCCATCCTCTTTTAGTTCGTTTCTCCCCCAGTCTGCGTCAAATAGCTGCCATCAATACAATCAGAATTTGGCGCTAATCCTCTCCATGTGACCGAAAATCAAGTCATTGTAGACATTACAAGGAAAGCTGAAGAATTTTTATCATTGGAAATATGCATTTTTGCTTTAATATTAATTAAAAAAAATCTCCATATCATCGTATAGGTACCATGGAGTACATTTTCAACTATAATTGCTGAATTCCCTCTTACCCTGGAGAGGCACAACTTGTCGTAGTGGTGTACAAATCCCCCAGCCCTTGCGAAACATCACTTGATGGTATCTGATTTACTGTTGACGTTCCCATTGTCCCTGTAAGACACCACGTGACTCCGCACTTTATAGGAAAATACGAGAAAAAACATTCTTGTCTGAACAAAAACTGACAGAATCAATTTCAACAAACCTAAAACTAACTAAATTGTACCTCTTCAAAGGTTTATACAGAACTTATACAGAAAATAAGGATTTGGTAGAGAGTGACATGTAATAGTACTTAAATACAGCTTTAATAATTCTAAAGATGTGAAATAGGTTTCTCTTCCAATCCAAACCAAACTCCTTGTTAATATATGACCTATTTTCCTACAAACCACTACAACTAGTAAAACAAGGTAGTGTGTCTAACGTTTCCCATAGGAAACGTGGAGGTTGACGTACACTTTGATCGTTCGTACATATTTCCTGTCAGATATCAAGGCCATGTTACACCACCACCAACATCCCTCTGCCACCAATACTCGACCTACACCAAAACCACTACTCCTCCACCACCATCAATACCCTCTCCCCATCCCATGCACCACTAGTACGCCCCAACCACTACCCCACATCACCAACCAACACCCTCGCCCCAACCCAACCACTACAGTACCTCAACCCAACCACCAAAACCACCACCCCCTCTAACAACATGACGTCTTCACCATCACCCCCATCA
>NW_018404876.1:5109-54268 GCF_002113885.1 Mizuhopecten yessoensis | reverse complement strand
ACCCACCCCACTACCTCACCCCTCCACCCGTACAACTCCACCACCATTCTCTCTTTAGTCACACTACACGCAATCAAAAACTAGCACACACCACTTTTCCCTAAAAGTTACAACACACAAATGCAATAAGGAGTGCTAAACCTCCTTTGTCACAGATTTTTCTAACCTTCATTGAAAGCCGCCAGCGACGGTGTCAACTTGCGGTCTGGAAGTGGCCACTCTGGGGAATGGTTGTTCCATTAGTCGTGTCACTTCGACTGTCAGAAGTTTAAGAACATCTTACCCTCCACTCTCACGACACGTCTCTTTCCGTTGTCTTACATGTATAACAGGAATTCCTTCAAACCGGTAATCAATTAATATCAGAGCAACGTAATCTGATGACATGCCTGGATGCTAGGGTTACATGCTTTTAATCAGCGACATCTTTCCCGTAAATTACAATTTTCAATGACAATCTCTAGCAAAGCTAATAATTGAAAATGAAATCCAAGAGTTAAGCTTATGTAAATGCTAGTATTGACGAAGCCGAGCTATTAGAGTTGATAAGTCACGGTTATAAAGAAGATTTCAGCATGATGTATTATGTTATAAATCTTTATGACATTTTAACATTTCCGTTGCAATATACGATATAATCTCCTTAATCCTGTATCTCGACGTCGGTCTGGACGATACACTAAGTTATGATCATACCGTTATACAAAAGATATAAAACACAAGAACTGCCTCCTATTTCTTGTCGAGAGTAGTAGCAAGGGGTGATGGAATTAAAAGGGCAGCACGTGTTATACACGTACTTAAAGAGCCATTTATACATGCTCACACACTCGTACAAACACACACATTCATGTATACATACACACGTACATAGACACTAACATGCACACGTACATAGACATGAGAGTACTCTTACACAAACACCAGTTATACGCATGTACGCACATTTACACAAACACACATATGTACGCGTACACGTATATGCACACGTACTAGAAGTAAGTGTACACACGTACGTAAACATAGACATGCGCACATACACATATATCGACGTACACACGTACAAAGACAAAATACACCGCAATGCACACATACACGTACATCGACAAACACATACGTGCCTATACATTGTACACATACACAAATACATGTACATAAATAAGTACACTTACGGGTTTATAAACATGGGCACATACACGTACATTAACATACACACGTAGACGTACTCAGTAATGCACACAAATTGCCTTCCTTAAAACTGACCTCCTTTCATATGGCATTTATAGGTGATATCAATGCCAACTTGACAAACGCACATTCAAGACGTAACGCGCTAGCACATCATGTTAATTTTAGCGATCATTAAAATAAACTTTTATTTAAAGACATTTCTTTTCAAGTTTAAACCCCAGAAATGCAAATTAATTGAGCAGCATATGGAATCATGTCATAGTTATGACCATATACAGTTGTGATACATAAATATATATATACCTTATTAATTGACATACACTATTTTGACTAAGGTCTGATGTTTGATATTTGTATCTGCATTTTCCAGTCATATAGATGGACAAACTCCCATAAGACCAAGTAGCCCTAGGATTCTGTCACTCCATCTTCATGTTTAAGATAATATTCACCAACCCTGGGTGACATCTCTACAAGCATTTCTGCTACCAAGTAAAAAGGTCCATCCAGTGTTGCAATGCAACATTACTTGAAGTAGTACTTGAAGTACATAAACACTTTCTGTTTGGATATAACCCGGCTGTGAAAATCTCTTCAATGGATAGTTAGTGTGACGTCAGAATTTCCTAATAAAAATGATGGTCCTCGTCAATTCAGGTTAAAGTATCAACATATCTGAATGAAGAGTTAGTTCATCAAAATTTGCAGAATCAAGTATGTATCAAGGATGACACTGTTTTGAGGTTGACACTGTATCGATGATGACACTGTATCGAGGATGACACTGTATCGATGATGACACTGTATCGAGGGTGCTATAGTTTCGGTAGTGCCACTAATCGAGGATGCCACATTCCTGATATAAGCGAAGTGTAATTGGATAGAGATTCTCCACGTGATTCTACTGTAGCAATACATACTGTAGTATAGGATTTCACAATCAGATCATTCTTGTTTCATTTAAGCAGCCATAAGTTCTCAGCAACATCCTTTTATCGGATATTTTAACACGTATACATTTCTGAAACAGTAGTCGTGAACCATTTTCTGACACAGAAAGTCAGAAATGAAAGCACATATCGTATTTGAAAACTGCAGAAAACCAATTAATCTTTTTTCCATATTGTCATCTTTGAGTATATCTTTAACATGTCAACAAAAAAAAAAAAAATGAATAGCTCAAATATAACAATTTTACAGACATTATCTCAAAAACAAAACTTGCGACCATAAACGAAACTAGCCGTTAGATTTTCCGCGATATGTCCCCATACACAAACACTCGCTTTTTATTGAAAGCACGTATACTGTGTTCTCAAGCATCGCAGGAGACCTGAAAGGCCGTGTTCGTTCTCACAACTATTTTGATTAATGTAAGTCTAAAAATTTCTCCGTATTGAGATTTTGGACATCGATTTATTGACACTCCTTTTCAATGGAAACTGAGAGTTAAAACAAAAACTCATAACCAAAGTTCATGACTAGGACATCAACATCCCGTTTGTGTTAAAGTTGGCTTTACCGAATGACTGTCATGCGTTACATGTTGTCACAAATTAAATATTTCTTGTTCGGGAAGATTGTTTTTTCCAGCTTAAACAAAACTTACATTTAGGTGACGTCTTCACTGAAAAGTTAGTCACGTGTTCAGCTTTTCCTTTCATTTTATTCGTTGTATTCCCCCACCCCCCCAAAAAAGTTTCAACATATTAAATGTGCAACAGATGGACATACGCTATATGAGCGCTTTGATCGATTGATTACGATAGACACTGTTTGTGACGTGGTACCGTTAGGTACAAGCATTCGGTTAATACTGTTTTAAATGTTTATAATATTTGATCTAACCTATTGTAAACTTGAGTAGCTATACGACAATGATATGTTATACAGGGCACTGGCTACACTGGATTATTGACCCTCCCCACCATCTGTCACAGATCGATGATCGTAGGACACTGTTCCTAATCAACGTAATCAGCGCCATCAACACTGGACAGTAAGTTCGTTCATCTTGAATTCCGATTTAAGGATACCATATTAAAGAAATATTCAGACAATCCTATGAAACGTGTGTTGTTAATTGAATATTGATAGTTTCGGTCATCATGTTTCTAACATAAGAAGTTTTAAATGATCTTGAATTAAATTAAATTTATTTTTAACAATCATTAAGCAAGTTTTATCAATTGATATTAATCACTTTGGTTGGTTAGGATGAAAGCGTGCCGGGGATCATCATTTGGAAGAAACCTCGGAGTAGTCGGGGAAACCCAACTAGCCGGGCAGGTGATCCTATACCTTTTTCATGTCCAATTGTGGAATCGAACGCCACCATCTTATTTACAAGCGAGTGTCCTATCTAGTGCGCCATTCGACAATCCATACCTTTAAAGGTAAATACAATGTGTTTAATACAAGGACAGAATTTACAGGGACATGTATTGTTCATCAACCTGGCGCATTAGTCCGTTTAGTGCTTTCTAATACACGACTTATTTGTAGGAACTTTGTGCAATCGTTAGGAAAATAATTGTATGTGTTCTTTCAATTACCAGAAATGATTATTAACCAAATCTTCGCGTGACAAATCTACAGACAAGATAAACGTTGACTCGCTTTTAATTGCCTACATCCGTTTAAAATTTGCATCCCCAGAATGACCAAGATTGTCATATGCAGACAAATTTCTATAGCGGTGTGTTTAGTGCCACAATTACAGACATGTGCTTTTTGTAGACAGAATAGACAACAATATACATATGTAACGTCTCAGGCACGACATAATATGAAATGAAGAACTACTTACGCTCAAGAAATTACAGGATCGATTAAAAATAGAAATGTTTTTTAGTTTTTCATTTCATGAGAACCGCAATTGTAATCCCCTGAATGTTTTTTTCATAAAACTATGTATTAGTTTTAGACATTAATGGTTCCCCTTACAGCACAGCCTGGTCCCTGGTGAGACCAGAGTAACAGGGCGGAATATTTTTTAACCTTTATTGGAAACTGATCCAAGAAAAGATCAGTATACAAGAATGGAATGCCAGCCCCTGACATTCATATTGCCCCATATCAACCAAATCATACCGTAGCCTATTCTCTGTGATACTGAGAACGGTTTTGAACACGCACACTCTCTAACGTTACAAAGTATTGGTAGCAAACATTACATATGAACATTCAGGCTTATTGCATAACAGATTGTAGATATACTATGAATGTTATTTGTCAATAAAACTCGTTTTTCATATCATTTACTGGGTTTTTTTCGGCATTTTATTTTTTAGAATTTTCAGCTGTCAAAACTCATTTCACAATTATCTTTGTTTATATATTAAACGAGTGTGACACGAGAAAGTATATAGACACTACACTGTAGTAGTTAGTTACTGTTGTGTCAATGTGCTCATCATGGTTCTACATAGACTGTGAGTCTGAAATACAGTTGTTTTCAACTCCGTGTCTCATATAATTGGATAATAATCGTACATGTGGCAGTTGAATGTCTGCATCACAAACTACATAGAATACGGAAAGTTATATACCATACATTTGTTAATGTGATTGGAATTTTTAAGGTTTATATTATTGATAACAACATGCTGGTGTTCTCTGGTGTTTGTTGTCAGGGTGGTTCATGTCACACTGTACGTTCTTGAGACAGGTAAGTGATGCTTTTACCCTTCATAATGTTAGTGTAACAATGTGGATGTCTATCCAGCTGGTGTACTTAAAAAATCCATAATGATTATTTTTCAATTATTATCATCTTATCATAGGTCACAATAGATCAAACAGATTTTGTTGTTGATATGCAACAGTTTTATAAAACAGCTGTTGTATGACACAACTTAATATTGGAGACAGATCGATTAATAACCAAAATACAGAGTCTTGTGTCTTAGTGATAAGCTCAACATATATGAACATGTTACTTTAATGTTTGTAATATCCCTTTATAATTTAATTTTGCCTATCTCCCCCATAATATTTTTTTTGGTATATATCGTATATACCTAAAAAGAAAAACAACTGATGACGGAACTACTTTTTACACTTTAGAATGCAAAATTACAACGCGTCGCAAAAGAAGGCAATCGGTTCTGACCATTAGAACAAAAATTTACGGAAGTAAATTAGAAGCCAATTAGAAGCCATAGCAGCCATCTTGGATTCCAAAACTAAAAACTGATAGTTAGGTGTGAAGTGTGCTCCTATTTCACTCCAATTAAGGATTGAATCTTGCTTTGGTCGATTTCACGGGGTGATGAATTGAGTTGGTCTTGAAACAAATTTATTGAACTGCGAAGATGTTGAATTAGTTTTTATTGGAATATTGTGAATTGAAAAATTGGAACTTGTGAAGTCCATTTTGATCGTTTATTAAAGGTTTTGGAGCTTTTGCAATCTACGTATTGACGTAATATAAAAAAAATATAGTCCGTCATTGAAGGACCATCATACAACATGATGGCTTACGTTGATACAGCCAAATTATGTAGAAACAAAACACAAAACCATGTTTTAAATTTCATATTTAATTTTGTTGATGAATTCATACGATGTTATATTTTCATGTGCGTCATCGCGGAAGAATGATGTCTAGACACGGTGCACAGGCTCAGCTGCGAGTCAACGGCAGTCATCTTTTTACTAGCTCGAAGTGGAGAGCCGCTTAATTTCGAGGTTCTACATCTTCTGGATTGTGGAGCTGCAGTAATTGAATGTCGAATTAGACAGGAAACCGAACGTGGCTTGAAAGGACGAAACATTTGATACGACATTTGGCTCTTCGACTGTATTTCAAAAAATACGGTTTGGTTTAGTTCGGTATAATTTTGTTTAACGTCCTATTAACAGCCAAGATCATTTAAGGACATGTCTCCGTGCGTTCCAGTGTATGCGTGCTTACGTGTGTGTATGCAGGAGACATGGTATGTTGGCGTGCTTGCCTTCTTGTGAAAGCGCGGATCTGATGCCGACTTTATAGTGCTATCTCACTGAAATACTATTCCGAAGGCACCAAGCACAGCATTCCGCCCGGTCACATTATACTGAGAACGGGTGAACCAATTGTTGCCCCTTTCCCTTAATGCTGAACGTTAAGCAGGGAATAGCAACTACCATTTTTAAGGACTTTGACATGACCCGTTGCCTTCCTCACCCTGGCGGACGCTCAACGTAAAGGCAAAAAGTGAGGTGTTGCCAACCAAGGCGCTAGGAAATAAAAGGTAGTTAAAAGTAGATAGAACTATACAGATCCCAAATATTGCAATGGGTGCAGCAGATTCATTGTGGTCGCTTTTGTGTCCCCAAGTAGAGGACACCAAAGCAAATCCCAAATTCTGCAGGGGGTTCAAACATAAGTCGCCTCATTTTCATTTCATTTCAACAAATTTTATTGACAAAGTTGATATAAGTCAATTGGATGGAATAAGTCGCCTCCTACGATACATGCAGTGGGTAACAGGGGTTCATTACAAATGTCTGAGAAACACATATATATGCTATACTGATATGGGTCACAACACATAAAAACATACATTTATACACATATGCTTCACAGCACACATAAACTTACATTTATATGTATGTTTATGTGTGTTGTGACCCATATCAGTTATATCATGCTATGTGTATTTCAGACATTTGTAACGAACCCCTGTGGATCTACGTTGTTTTCAATTTGTACTGGGGGTTGATACTTACACAAGGCAGAATGGGTAGCTGAAGGGAGAATCCCTCTAGGGCAGTACATGACTTGTCACTACCGCTAGTAAAAGTGAGCTGATAATATTTTGTTGATTGGTTGTTTGAACAATTTCTTGTGTTGCTTCAATAACAAATGTGAAATCTCATTAAGTGGTATCCGTGTTTAAACATGTCAAAATTATCTCCCTTCGGAAAATCTTACGCACAGGCTATGTTAATCTGATCAAATTCATCGGCAAATGAAAAAGGTTACATTTGGTAGTTGCATTGAGGCCGACTTGAGAAGGAATTGGAATACCAAAATATGAACAACGTCGACTAAATAGAACTCGAGTTATAACCGCACATGATTTTTTCTCGACCAATCAGAGGCAATGGCAGCCATCTTAACTATTTATTTTTTTATAAAAATCGACATAGAATATACCCCTATCTCTCACTCCAACAAAATATGAACATTATCGGCCCTTATAGAGCCGATGTTATACACGTAATTGTTTAAGCGAATCAGAAACCATGGCTCTACTCTTGAATGCCGCCATTTAAAAGTCGACCGTTCGACATTTAGAACACCCGTATGTATTACTTTATCAAAGTATTAACAAGGTCAGCCCATGGCCACCCGCACTCGAATCAGAATTCAGTGCGCGGCATCTCTCTTACGAAAATAGTTCGTTCTTCGCACCTCGATCGCATTACATAAGCATCCATCATCTTTTATTATATTATGAAAGGGTGATTTGAAGATCGTTTAAAAAAAGAAAAATAAAACAGAAGAAAATCGAGTTTATAATATGTCGATATGAACCGCTATAGTGCAGTAATTAGAAGTACATGGGTATTAGTTGTGTGTTATGATAGTATTGTTTGTGATAACTTGTTCACACCCATACAGAACGCCAAGATATGCAGATTTACTTTCCCTAAATTGCAAAATGTGTCGTTACAGACAACATTGTTTGCGATATCGTCCCTTTGTTCGACTTCCTCAACTCTTAACTACAGGTTCTATATACACGAAACCGGTCTCATGCTCTCAATGATCTGGAAAAAAATCCGACAAACCTCAAAGCCGAATATCGTTTTCAAAGTTTCCGCCAGACTTCATGACATGAATTTGTTTTTGAGCACAGAATCCTTGTTTGAGCATGACAACGGTTTCATGAATACGGCCCCTGATCTCCCAATAAATTATGATGATGGTTATTCACCTAGCGTCATCAATACGAATGGAAAAAAAGCCTCTGGATAACATTTAATGTCCAATATTTTCGTTTGATCTGTATTGCCACAATAGAATCCTATTAAAGTCTGTTTTCTATTTGTGACAACAAAACACAGGAGTGGTCATCATTATGTTAATACAATTATTACGTCAAAGGCATACCGTTGAAGATAGCTGACCGATACTGGCTGTTGGCTGTTCCATTTACTAAACAATAGCCTTGTCTTAAGAATAATTTTGAAAAATCAATGAAAATTTAAATATAAGTATTTAACAGAAAAAAAGTCATAAGCGCTAATTCACGTAGTTAGAGTTGTCCGCAATTCTCGTCAGTATAATAGGACTATAAATAAGCTAACATATAGGCTAGGTTCCCTCCCTTGCTTATCGTCTAACCGTCAGGATTCTTATGGAGTAAACTATCTCTTTCACCAAAATATTGAGTATTCAAGTCTTTCTACTGGAGAGGTTTAAATCTACGCGGTAGACATATAACGGTTATCATCAACACCTGATTCCCACCTACGTGATTTAGGCGTCTGCTAAAGTAAATATAACTGTTTGTTGTATTGTTGGAAACCTATCCAGTTCCCTATATTTGACACAAGTAGACGCCATCAGGATATCCACATGTCACACAGCCTTTCTCGTTTTACATACTGTTTGTTACGATACATATTGTTTTTCCTTTTTTTGTCTTGCTGTTTCCACTTTAGCTTAAATGTCTGTTTGAGGCCGGCAGTGTTGACTCTGTGGTAGGGTGTTATTCATGATGTGGCATGCATTGCAACTGAAATGTGTCAATTGTGCAATATTCAAAATTCCATAAATTACACTCTGCTGGTCCCTACATTAAAGATCGTAGTATAAACTGATTGCACTAGTGTGTGTATATATATTTATTATTGAATGTAACAGACATCTGCATTTTGTAACATAACTTTTATCTTGTCAAATACAAGAGCCGCCCTTAACTTGTGATTTGGTTGCAAATGTCAGGTTAGAACGCCGGCGGAAGTGCTTGTTTGCCAGATCCTGTGTTTATACTCTGTTACGCAAAAACATATACCAAAGTAACGTATCAGTTCACGGCGTAAAGCTTTCTAGTACAATACAGACCCTTCTACAGGCATGCAACAGATCTTAGTGCAATACCATCACACTATGTATTTTTCAAATTAATCATGCATTGGATTTAAACATATGGCTATGAGAAAAAAAGTAGTCATGTATACAACGTGTCACGTGTATTTTGTGTTAACCGATCCTCTAACTGTATCAATAGCTCTTTTATGCTAATGAAGGAAGCATGTCAAACAAAAGATGGATTTTAATGAAATTAATACAGTTAACAAAATGGAACAAAAACAAAATAAATTCTAAAACAGTATCACCCACTCCTACGATCTTATCTTTTAGTTTAAACATATTTTATTGACAACATATTGACAAAGTGATTAGTCGGTAAGTTTTTCCAACTTATAAATTGACTTCTCCCGTAATACATACAACAATTGTCACATGATGGTAAGAAAATAAATATGNAACCAGGAGACAGACTGGGGGTTGGAGGTTGGATCGAAAGGGGTGGGGTTGGTAGTTAGTCATTTGTTTCACCGCAGTTGTCCCATACTTCACATGCATATTCCAGTAGAGGTCGGACATAAGTAAGATATAATTTGTTTAATGTATTTCTTTTTAAAATATGTTTTAGTTTCCGAAGGGTTGCTATATATTTGGTTACTTTACTGACAATATATTCAACATAAACATTCCATTTACAGTCGTTAGTAAGAATAACACCTAAGTGCTTATGTTGATTTGAATGAGTAATTTGAATGGGGGTGTTATCAAAGGTGAATGCAGGGATGAATGGAAGAGGGAGAGAGGAAAAATAACAGGAAATATCATTTATTTATAGAAGGAAGAAAAGAGGACCAAGAACAGAACATTGAGGAACACCAGCTTTTATGGCCTTAAAGGAAGAAAGAGAATCATTGATAAAAACCGCCTGTTGTCTGTTTGAAAGATAACTAGTTATCCACTGAAGAAAAGAGCCCGAAATACCATAACTATTTAATTTATGTATTAGACCTCAGTGCCAGACGCGGTCAAAAGCTTTTGAAAAATCACAAAATATTAATAGAGAATGTTCGTAATTGTCTAAAGAGGTAAATATTGAATGATATAGCTCAATAAGTTAATGTGTCGTGGAATGGTTAGGTAAAATTCCTGACTGATATTTATAAAAACGGTCATTTTCAATCGAAAAGTTATATACATGTTTATAAACCAAACGCTCAAACATTTTTCCATTCAGATTAGCAATGAAATCGGTCTGTAATTGGAGGTAATACTTGCATCATTCGCTTTTTCCAGTTATCAAGATATGTACAAGAAGACAGAGAATAATTAAAAATAATGGATAGCGGTACAGAAATCTCGCTAGTTAATAATTTGAGCATTTTATGGCTAATACCGTCAGGACCTGATGCCTTATTTACATTTTTATAATATCTTCAACTTCACTGGGAATTGTATTTATTTCTGATAAGATGGAGTCAGTCCTCCTCTCAAAAAAAAGCAATTCTTTATCCGTATCAATTTCTGATAACGAACACACACAACTAAAGTTTTTGTTTAAGAGTTCACACTTTCTATCGTTGACGTTGTCATAAATTATTTCATTTGTAGTACCGTCTAATTATGGGGATATTTCTGTGTGTTTTTTTAGCTTTAAGAATATTTCGGAAAAGTTTCAAATAAATCTTAGGATTGCTGTTACTTTTATCGATTGCTGTATTTATGCTATCATAAACTATTTCTTTAGCTCCCTTAATCATAGTATTTACTTGTTTCTCATGTATTGTAAGACCTTACTTCTTGTTTGTCGGTTTTTTACGTAGGCTGTTGGTCAACACGGAGCTTTATCCCGATTATTAAAAGGTAACAAGTGTATGTTATTTGTACCACAAATCAGCATTTGGCATTGTGACATATATTGAAAGTCAACACTTGTGTTTTCTTACTTGTGTTGGAATTTACCACTTGACACGTAATGGTTTTATATGATATCTTTCTATGCTATGAATTCCTAGAAATGCAAATTTGATATAAAGATAGCGTCTGGCACTACTAGGCGTATGTCAATTTTCTTGATCACAGGGAAACACACAAAATGCATTTTTGTTGTATCCACGTTATATATTTCTCAGACGAAAACCAAAAATACATACTTATGAGGTGACAGCTCTTACGAACATGACCATTTGGTTTGGAAATAAATTGCACCGACAGCTCCTGTGTGTGATTATTCTGGCCCGTTGTAACTAGGCAGTGTTAACAAACAACACTTATAGATAAGGATGAAACGAGTGTCGTTAATGGCTGGAAATGTTCGAGATTTTTTAAAAGCTATACATATGTGAGAAGTGATATGCTCTTCACGCCACACTTGAAATGCCTGCGAGGCGAAGTGTCGGCTGTTGACTTGTTTACCAACATGTCTGTTTGATTCAGTGTGACACGGTATTGATATATCGTTTGTTATGTAAGCTAGAAAGTACACGATTCTTCAAAATAATAAATGATACACAAATAAAACTACATGTATATCAAACACCAAAACTCTAGGGAAATGTGGGCACCAAAAAAATAGGAAGGGCAACAAAGACATACTAAGTGGGACATGCTTTGGGCGCGGGAACGTTCATCGGAAGAGGATAAAGACGAGAAAAGGCGAATAAGACGACCTATTTGCCATTTGCCTCACACATCCTATGTTGATTGTGATCACATCATATTGTACTGCGGTACTATGGCTAAGACAGTGGGTACAATCCTCACCAGGCTGTGTTGGGTAGATCTGGGGACCAAAAACGTATCAAAACTAAAGGAAAGTGACTGCGCATGCCCACACGGAGACCGACCAGAATTAAATAAGATATATTCTATTCATAATGACATACACACAGCCATTTTAATATTAGTCAATATAACTCTCAATGCAGATTGTATCTTAGCTAAAGCAATCATTCTGATTGTTAAATACGTTCGTAAATTCGTAAAAATCTCAAGAAAATGAGATCCTTTACAATATTAATAGTACAAACGTAACTCGTGGTTACCTGACAGTAGGGCTATTCCAATGCTCACCTAAAGGTTAAGAAACATAAAGGGTTTAGGGAAGTTAGAGGTGTATGGAGGTATATGGGGTCTGGGTGTGATATAATGCCCAATTTACACACATTTGGAATATGTAATAACTAAACTGGCTCGGTAGGTCAATTCCGCATTGTTATTCATCCTTTGGTATTAGCTATAGATATATCATATTACGGTAGTTGCATCTGTTTTCGTAAATACGGATTTGGTAACTACCTTGGGATTTCTGCATTGACATTGATATCTTTTGGCGTAAGACGACCAGTCGGATTAACGGTGATATCTGTATATATATATGTATATATCGTATGTAGGTACGAGTTGCGATGTTTGGCGAATCCTAAGAAAAGCTGCTCAATGTTTTTTACGTTATGGTTGCGGTATCTGGGACTGTTTGATGCTCCAAAATGTCAGATTACGTACGGAAGCTTGTACAAACGCCAGAAACAAGAGATATTTCATAATGGCGTGTCAGACAGCCATGGACCGATGCCTTCGAGTCGACTGTAATTGCTAATCGTATCCACCGTTGGACGTTCGCCGATACAGTTGATACCACGATAACAGGCCAACATATGTGGCCATTTGGTGTTCCTGCAACTCTGTTTTAGTATTGCAACATTCTAATAATTTGTTCGATATTATTTCTACTTGTCGAGTCACGAAAACTGTGTTTTTTTTCTCTCTTATCTGGTGTTAACAGTTAGATTAAATATATTTTAAAGCACCGTTTTACTTATGGTTTTTCATGCAAACTTTTGCGTAAGAAATTTCAATGGATCCGCGTTTATAGTTTTACACAAGGACATGCAGACATACACTGCTTACTTCCATCGCTACTATTATTTTTACTTCTATTGTGGTTAAACTTTCTGATTTATTTATCCTAAGACAATTCCTCTGATATTAACGAAGCACCAGCGAACTCGTCTGAGGAGTTTAATTAACGACAACAGCTCCTCGTGTCATTTAAACTCAGCTTCATCATTAGGATTATTGGCATGGAATGTAGAAGCGGAGTGCGGCACGCTTCGTTGGACTGCCACAGTTGACGGAGCAGCGTTAGGGGCAGAGCAGCGAGCCACGGCGCCGGATCAGCATTGATCTTAAAGGTTCGTGGGCAAAACGGATATTGATTTCAGCAACGGACAACCGGTATAAGCTAGTCACGTGACGGCAATTAACCGTCTTTTAAATAACAAGACGAAACCTAGATTTAAATGTCTTTAATCGCCTTGATCAGTCCAGGAGATATATGAAGAACATCAGGAAAAAAAGCAAGGTTGACATGTTGTCCTAAAGTAAGGTAAGTAATCCAATTTTATTGTTAAGGGTAGCCTAAACTTGTTGTAAAGTAAAAGTCAGTTCGTCCGGCAAGATTCCTAGAAGTATATTATGTTTTGTTAATGGTAGGTACGACGTACATTACGCGATGGGTATGGGTGGAAGGTCACATGCCCTATACATTGTGGTAAATGAAGTTTTTATTTTTTTATTTTAACATGTCCAGAGTTTGGTATGTACAATAGATACAGCCTCACGACAAATGAACGACATTGGCGTTTGCTTTCGCTTCTCGGTGACGTAGAATTATACCAGTAATTATCTGGTAATCACTTAGTATAGAACCCAGAGAATGTGATGTGTTGTGCCGAGCAGATTCGCAGTCATATAGCATGTAATATTCTTTTAAAATCATTTTAAGCACAAATATTTGTAGCACATCATACGATATGTTGTAAATGACAGGAGAGCACTTTTAATTCCAATTACTGGTTGCTTTGCAGTGATAAAAGATCATAAAATAATTAACATTTCATATTGACAAAAACATTTCCCACGTTTTTCTCCGTTGGAATGGAGAGACCGTATAAAGTACGGTTGTTAATACTGATAATTTAAACTAGGTTATGGTGAACGGTAAATCGGGCGCCTGAAGATTTCAATTAAAATATTGTTTTCTTGACAAAAAGAAGAAGGGGAAAAACCGCACAATATTCAGGATTTCTTAATTACCATAAATGATTGTGGCTCGATAAGCTGGGAAGAGTCTGTTCTATTTGAAATCTGCGGTATATATATAACAGTGATAAAGAAATGAATGTACAATCGATCAAATGTGCTGTATAACGTGACTTTTATTGTTCACGGAACTAGAACATTTTCAAAAATGTGTTTGAAATGTGTGGAACCAAGTGGATACGTGTTGCCATAGTGGTTTCATTTCGAATTCACAAACTGTAAATCAGATTAGTGGTGTCTTGTACATGGTCAAAACGAATCCTCGTGGCATTGATAGGTATGACAGTAGACAGGGAATCCGAATTCTCGTCGAATCTCTCATTCTATGACAGATGGAATGTCTATTTCGATTTCCCGTTCTTTTCTCTTACTTTTATTGGTTGTCTTGATGTCGTTTGAGATACGGTTCCAGTACAATAATTACTGAAGTTTCCTGTACTGGTTCGGCGTTGACAAGTTAAATACAAATCGATTACTTATACGCGCGTGTTAATTGATCGCAGGAAGATTTAATTTATATTTTTATGACTGACTATGATTGCTAAACACTGTTTTTGAGGAGAATAAAGCATGCCCGTTTTACACGTATGAATTGAAGCAGTGCATGCAAAATAATAATGGACCCATGCTAACACGCGGCAGAATTTATTATCATTCCAGTTAGTGGGATATTTTACGTGTAACTGCTTGACCGAGCTGTGTAAGAAGTTGTAACAGCACGTGCGTTTTCCGACTATCTGATACAGACCCATACGTGTCATCTCACGTGGCATGCCACCAGATGTTCCTGGGATTCCTATTCGCAAAAAAACCCCAAAAAACTAACATGACAATACATTCGTTGACATTACGTTTGTGAGAGACTTTGATGAAATATTGGAACGTCTAATTTACGAAGCGGACACGGACTTACGAGTTCCACAAGAAGCATCCGGAAAACTTACCCGGGAATAACTAGTTTATGGTACCGGCGCCGGACTTGTGTTACGGTGAATGAGTAAGTTCTGCGCGACTAATGAATTACTGAGGTGAGAACGCTATTTCTACATTTGTCTTTAAAATATTCAGCACTGATTTGATTGAATTGCACAGATATTCAAATCAGAGTAATTGTGCAGTCACGCATGAGAATTGCATTTTGTTAATTAATTTAACTCTTAGCCGAGACTGTAATGAAAATGTGTTTCCCTTAATATTTTGAAATATTGAAATGCCTCTTTTATGTAAATTTAATTTGATCAGCTGTAAAGAATATAATGTAAAATTGTATAAAGAAAAAAGAACGATAGTTCTATGAACTGAGGGAGTAAATACGGCATCTGTTTTACTGCAAATCAGCTAAAGATATTAAAATCAAGACAGATAAAAATGACAATGCATGTAAACAATCGTCGATATGATGACAATTACATTATACGCGAAGTATGTTAACACGTGTTTATAAGAAATAGCGACTGATTATTGTTAAGTGTCCCGAGGGTTCGGCCCGTCACATTATCCGTTATCAGACTCAACAGACTGGCTGTAAGGTAATTTGTATAACCTAGTTAATTCCCCACCGCAGGTGTCGGGGGACGGGGCCAGTTAGACTTCATTCAGATTGTCATGCGACTGTATTGATATTGTATTGTTATTGCTGCTCAAGAATTCAATCAGACTTTGATTGTTCGTTGTAACTTTACTGGTAAGATGGTAAACACAAGCACCGAGTGTACCGTACACTTCTATAGCAAGTTCATTACATTGTTATCAAAAAAAGAAGTATATACATGTAGCAAAAATAAATTCAATCCTCCTATGTTTGGGGGATCTGACACATTTTAGCGTTGTCCTAGGATTAAACCGTCAAGATGAACTGTATTTGCATGCTCTTCTCCTGAAAGGCTTTTATGTGTTCTTATTCAATCTGAATGCAGATAAAAGATACCTTCCATTCATATTTCTGTTTTGTTATTGCACATTTTGAAACTATAGAAAAAAGTCCTTTTGATGTTTGAATATTTGACTGAATGCGAAAAGTAAATCAGACTACTACCATTTCATATATGTATATTGGTTAATGCGATATGCATCTGCATTTTAATTTTATCTATATCATATTTTCTTTGAAAAGTTCCTATTGTATTTAATAACCTCTTATAATTTCAAGTTTCGTTACTGATAATTGCATTTCCCTAATAAAAAATATTCAAATGTATTGAAAAAATATATTTAGTAACGTACGCTTAAAGAACACTGATTTTAAACCGGCATGATTAACTATTGAAGTTAGTTAAAAAAATACATAATTTACTGTCTTGACCTCTAGGATATTGTTCAGGATTTTTTTAAAAGAAATACTGTCCCGGGCTATAGCAATATCTTACTTTCTCCTTAAATTGAACGCTTCACTGTGATTTGTAAATCCCCGTTCGCGTTTCATAGCTGATATATAAGGCAATCTAAAAATACAATGTTGAAGATATTCTGATGATAAATATGTTGATGGGATTCTCAAGCGTTTCTTACTGATGTTGTCACTCACAAAGAACGAAAACGTCAGTTTTAAGTACTTTTGCTGCTCTGCCCGAGGGATGGTTTAAGAAAAGCATGTATTGCCAGGCGGGGAAATATATATTTGTTGTGTTTAGTATGGTGCTTTCATATTTATAAAACGTTATAGGAGAAGCGTGTTATTTCACATCTATTTCAGAACGTGAACGGACAGGCTAACATGTGGTATATTATCAGTACCTTAACTAGTATTTGTGTACATGTACAGAACTAATTAAAAATAATAATTCCATATTGTTAAAATATTACCAATTAGTAGTTACAGACAATACAACATCTTGAAATAGAATTTCATTTCATTTCAAATAAATACATATTTTCTTAAGCGCTTTTAATATTGCATAAAGACCGTCATGTTTTCGATCATTTATTACGTACAATCAATTAAGATATTGGACTCGAAGGCGTATGTTGGTGCGCATACAAACTAAGCAAACATACTGTTTTTTTACCAATTGTTCATATATCGAACATTTTCTTCAGTGATGTCAGATCACCAAACATATCTTTTACAAATAATGTCTATATATTCCTGAGAGAATTCAGCAGCTGTTAAAACACACCGCCAGTTCCCAGGGGACGACTCGACAAATTGAAGTATTTGTTTGCTTACTACTCTGTCTGTCTTTCACTATTTACAATGGAAATTAATTTTTCTATCTAAATGGACTTAAAGTTTTTAATAAATGTTTTAAAATCTAAAAGTAGATACTTGGTAACTAAGAAAACAATTTGAACCAATGACGTCACCAAGGTCTACCAATTTTAGACAAGTTCAACATCTGTAAAAGATAACATGTCAATATTAAATTTATCAAATTAAGGCCTATATTTCAGAAAGAATCAATATTGGTATTGTCACCTTTATGACTTAAATTTGTAGTTTTTGTCACTTAATCATTTTTCTAATCGTTATTCAACAAATATAGCTTTAGATTATATTTGCGAGAATTTCTATTCTCACCATCATAATTTTTTATTTTTTATTTCACTTTAATGGGGAATTACATCGAGGAAACCCCAGATCCTCCATCATTTCCGCACCAATGACCGTTGATCGATTTATCCGGTCCTGATCCGGTCCCGGGCCTATTATTTACTTGTTACATGGCGGACCGAGACAAACATATCTGCTCAGTGAACTGATTTTTGATTAAATCTACATATAGCTTTGCCAAGAAAATGAAAAACCATTTCGCCTGGTATTCGGACAAATTATGAATTGCGCAGAGTAGACTATATAGACACTGTAAGTGGTAAACACTGTGGACATAATTATATACGTAGTGGTGTAGGTCCCGGAATTACACCCGAAGTTGTTCCGAGAATTTTAATTACTGACGATATGTACACAGTTGTCAATCAATATCTAGCATTGTGTATTTGTTGCAATGATTGATAAGGGCTCTAGTCTGTATTGAACTGTGTACTCATTTAACAATACAGTATATACAGATATGTAATTTATGACTGGGCGAAATGAAAGGGAAACTGGCAGCTTAAGAAAGAAACTATTATTGGAAATATCCAGCGATTTCTGTCGATATATTATCTGTTGTTATATATATGTCAATATATTTACCACTCTATGGTACTTCGACTCAGATATAGCCCTACCGAATTCCGATGACATTCATATCGGCTATGAATGTCATGTCCCGCGTGTTGATGAATCAATACTATGACATTTTTGTAACGTTGGATACCACTGACCTTATTTGAATTAAACGCTGAATTTTGATTACTAAATTCATGAAAAAAGTATACTTAACTGTTCTAAAAATGTGAATTATAAGTATTGAACTGCTTCCAGTTGGAATTCAAAGCAAATATGAATGCCAACCGAAAAGTGGCAACATCAAAATGAAGCGCTTGCGATCATATTTATGACATTGCTCTCGCTAGAGTAGAATGTGTGTCTGTGGATATCTAGGGAGAACATTGAATCCATTGAAGCTCGAACCTAGAAAATATCTTCAATCTAGACAAGGCAGCAGTTTCTGTTAAACTCAACACATAGATACATGTATTCAGGGTGATTGTCATCATAGCTATAACATTTCTACGAACATGAAGGGTTGGTGAATTAAAATTCCTATTTTGTGTAATTAGTCATGATTTCATGTCTACTTTTGCCATCTTGATCTATACCTATAATTCTCTGTCTTTGATTCTCAGAAACTTGATACCAAATCTCACAGATATGGCCCGCTTTTCTGTTTTAATTGGAATTCATTGCCGACATTATTTCGGTGAGATATGAATCAATGGAGAATGACAAGCCCTAATTCTACAACAGTACACTTTGAAGCTGATCTGCCATCTTTACCTTTAAGTTTTATGTGATAAATAGATCATGCTATCTCCATAATTACCCAGCACACAACACTCCGACACCTTACTTCCGTCACACATGATTGCGCATGCATTAATGATTAAGCTTTTAAACGTTATACTGCTGATCAAACTGACAATTGCAGTGTTGTAATGGTGTGATAAACGAGCAGAGCTGAGAGTACCGAAGGGAAATGTCAACTGAACCCTCCTTCATTGTTTTTAAACCATACGTGTATAGCCGGCGGAGATGTCATGTACAAAAATAAGCATTTGCGAGTACATCAAAATTGTTAGTATGTCCCTATGATTAAAAGTTTTGTCATCACTCCTTTAGCACTCTGCGATCACATGAGTGATGCGTGCGCATGTCATCGGTCTTTCCGGGGAGATAACTCAGAGATTTGTATGTACCTAGATTTAATCATTCAGGTATATGCTATAAGCTGTGTAGCGAGAAAGGACAACATGGGTAGGTTTTATCTATCTTGATAAATGCCTTCAAACAAATATTTAGTTAGATTTATAAACGTAGTTTGTAGTTGACCAGTTTCAAACAGCAAACAAAACACAGTTCACAGAGGACTTGTATCAGACGATATATAACTGGCGATTGCTTTTATTTTAAATCCTTAAAATCTGATCCTTAACATCATATATGTACATTATTTACTTCCCTTTCACTCGTTTACACCTATATCCGTGGTGCTAAATTGATGTGGAAAGTGCAATGTTCCATATTCTTTTTAAGGTCATAGGAGTGTATTGATAAACGGAAACAGGAAGTACATTCCTAGTTGAAAATCCAATGTAGGGAGACAGTATCACAATTTCCGCACATTCTAATGTTTAATATTAAACTGATGAATATTGACAGAACAGTGTGTCCTCTCAATATTAAAGTATTTTAAAGCAATCCAGGCATCAATTCAGTTGTTTTTTTATCAATGAGTAACATGTGTCCATTTTGCTGTACTTCAGGAAACCGGCTACCTATTTCACTACTGTGAAGTTTTTCAAGAACGATAACTCATACATGCAATTACTATGTGTATATGGTTTTATCATAAAATGTCAATTTTTAATCGTTTATAGATAGTTAATTTTACACAATTTCAGCATTGATTAAATTGATGTACATTAATGCAATACTAATCTATGTCAGTATCATCGTTATTGACATTATTTTGCTAATTATTGTGTCTTTCATTTTTTTTTTCAAAATTCACTCCTTTTTACATAAATTTCCTTTTAAAATCCTTAAAACTCAGACAACCTTTATTTTTTTGTGGTAGATCATTTTCTTTAATTCAAAGCAATATAACTACAAAATTTGAAGAAATTCTACTGAGAAATGGTGACACAATCCTATTACCTGAAAGGTGATCTGAATAACATGAAGTGGAATAGGTATGTTGGGCGATGTCGAAAGTTCCGAAAAGTTGCTCCTTCGGTGTTTTGGATCAATATCATTTCCATCAGCAATAGTGTAATACGCTTGATGAGAATGATGTACACGGTCATCCTTAGTACACGTAGATACTTTGACCAGATCAAGGGTAATACTGCCCTGGGAAATATTAGTTAATTACGATAAAGATCAATTCTGATATCCATATATCATATGTATATTTGGCACATATGACCTATTTTCATAATCAATTTACGTGCATCTCGGATTGTTTGATTGCGCTAGTTGTTGGCGCACAGTTTTTGGCTTTTTTTGCACACTTACTCCTTTAGTTGTTTGAGCACTCTTAACCCTGTTTGACGTCACAAGTTGTAAACAACCTTAGACCTATTTGTCTTCAATAGCAGTTTATAACCAGTTAGACATGTTTGTCGATTCTAGTTGTTCAGACTCAGTTAAACCTGTTTGACGTCACTAGTTGCTTAGACTCAGTTAGCCCTGTTTTACTTCACTAGTTGTTTATACTTAGTTAGCCCTGTTTTACTTCACTAGTTGTTTAGACTCAGTTAGCACTGTTTGTCGTCACTAGTTATTTAGACTTAAAATGTAGTTAGCCCTGTTTTACCTCCCTAGTTGTTTAGACTCAGTTAGCTCTGTTTTACTTCACTAGTTGTTCAGACTAAGTTAGCACTGTTTTACTTCACTAGTTATTTAGACTCAGTTAGACCTGTTGAACGTCATTATTTGTTTAGACTCAGTTAGACCTGTTTGACGTCACTGGTTGTTTAGACTCAGTTAGACCTGTTGAACGTTACTGGTTGTTTTGACTCAGTTAGCCCTGTTTGACGTCACTGGTTGTTTAGACTCAGTTAGCCCTGTTTGACGTCACTAGTTGTTTAGACTCAGTTAGCCCTGTTTGACGTCACTGGTTGTTTAGACTCAGTTAGACCTGTTTGACGTCACTGGTTGTTTAGACTCAGTTAGACCTGTTGAACGTCACTGGTTGTTTAGACTCAGTTAGCCCTGTTTGACGTCACTAGTTGATTAGACTCAGTTAGCCCTGTTTAACGTCACTAGTTATTTAGACTCAGTTAGCCCTGTTTGACCTCACTAGTTGTTTAGACTCAGTTAGCCCTGTTTGACGTCACTAGTTGTTTAGACTCAGTTAGACATATTTGACGTCACTAGTTGTTTAGACTCAGTTAGCCCTGTTTGACGTCACTGGTTGTTTAGACTCAGTTAGCCCTGTTTGACGGCTCTAGTTGTTTAGACTCAGTTAGCCCTGTTTAACGTCACTAGTTGTTTAGACTCAGTTAGACCTGTTGAACGCCACTGGTTGTTTAGACTCAGTTAGACCTGTTGAACGTCACTGCTTGTTTAGACTCAGTTAGCCCTGTTTGACGGCTCTAGTTGTTTAGACTCAGTTAGCCCTGTTTAACGTCACTAGTTGTTTAGACACAGTTAGACATATTTGACGTCCCTATTTGTTAAGATTCAGTTAAATTTGCAGATAAACATGCGCCCTCTCATTCTGATCTATTGTTTTATTTTTTGGCAGATGTGTCTACTAGGACAATCGTTTTTTGCACTAACTCTGTATATCGTGGTCAGTGAACGGTGTTGAAAAGTCCACGCGTATCGTGGAAACAAGCCTTAGCTGTAAAACCAGCAAATCGTCCAAAGTTACAGAAACATTATATCTTTTATGATCACGTTATTATTTACATCACATTGTATATACTTTACCTTGGTATCAACCTTTTTGAACACTTAATTGGAACAGAACTATAATTATGATTGTGTTTACTTATAGTACAGGTCATTGAAGCAGGAAACACTATCGGGAGTGACATAGACAATTCGTCATTGAACGTATAACTATATACGAGCCTTATACATATGATGTGTCTATTTTTGACATGTTCCTGTCAGCCTTCATTTGCATCCAAAATGGTCTGTCTGGTATTTATCTGGTACATAATCAAATCCTGCAAGTCATTGAGCAAAGTCGATTTCATAGTGGTTTTTCATGAAGGCTTTTTCCAATAAGATATTATGATTTTTATAACGTTGATGTCAATAATTCATTTATTCTTTAAATACATATTTGAGAAACAGATACCGGAGAAAAATAGTTTTTCATTTATATTGACTCAGTATATTTATATTTGCTCACTCTAGTTTGTGTGGACTTAATATCTGTAGTAGTTGTGTTGACGCTGCTTCTCATGCACTGGTGTTTGTACTCATATCTATATATACATAGGAAGGACATGTTTGGCGGACACTCTTTTTGCTCATTAGTCAATGATGTTTAAAGCAATATTACAGTCAATACCTCTTTTCAGTTATCTTGTAACGTTATTTCACGTAAACTCAGACAACTCTAATTAAGATCGAATTTGACATCACGGAAAGGCGTCTTGAAGGCGTTTTCATTGTACTTGATATTTGTTATACGTATACTTCTATCGGTCTCAAGCTTAACTTTACCATATATCTGTAATTTATCAGATTTGGATGACTCAGCGAGAGTACTAAATGATGTATATGATGTTCCGAGAAAAATCCATTGAGTAATCTCTACAGTGCAAAATAAAATAGACAGGGAAATAAACAGTGTATTGTTTCCCATCTCGGACCGACACTAACCTTGAATCAGATTATACATGCATCTTCTCGACAGAACTGTAGTCAACAATACGTGGGTCACCAATAACCTGATACCCACAAGGTGCCCTTATCCTGCACCGACGTTAGAGTGGGCGGAAGTCACGTGGGAAGATAACCGAACAGATGCACACTTACATGTGATGAGCACGTGAAGTTTTTCACGTCATAACACGAGAAATGAAAGGAAGAAAATTAATGTGGACAATGAGGAAATTGATATTTATTGATCTCCTGGGTATTTTGATACATACTGCTTAATAGACGCGCGTGGTGACACCTAGAACGTGTTCTAAATATAATTGTGTCGGGCATAATGACCGGCATGGACATGAACGGGACGCAAATGGGCAATTTTGAGCCAAGTTGACGAACCCTGTACTGGTGTTGTAGCCGAGAATCGCGACACTGCACTGTGTTTGTTTGTGATGACTGTTCATTAAATGGTGATATTGACAAGCTAGCATCACTCGATAAAGGAAATCCCCTGACTCTAACAAGCCAAGAAAATAGTCACATGTCGTTTCCCGAACCCACCGACGTGTGTCATAATTTTCCTTTCCGCCGTCATCTGTATCAACCTTTAACAGCAATCACCGGCAAACGTTACGTTTCACAACGCTGTGTACTCCTCTGTCAGAATGACGTTGTACAGTGGTGGTTGTCATTATATCCCCTGTCATAGAAGTTACTGGACGGTGTTTTTATTGGTCAGTAATTGACCACATCAATATGTTTATTGATTAAACCTATATTCGAAAGTGTCTGGTGTTTTCCGCGAGAACTGTTCTTTGGCATAAAACGACAATACACAATCTTGTGTACTTTTCGGCATCAGTATTGCGGATTATTTTGTAATCCGTTTGTACTACAAAGGGTTTAGTGTCATCAGACGTAGATTATCAACATAAAAATCGGATGAATTTCCTAATAGTTTGGTCTAAGATTTTAATGGGGATTGCTGTATTGAACAGATTATAACATGTTTTTTATTGCATAAAGATTTTGTGATAGTACCACCATAAACTTACATACTTACCAAGTGGTTGTGTGAAAGACATGCTCATTACATATCACAGGAAGTGTCGGAAAATAAGAAACAAAATCCGTCTGTTAACAACTTGACTCTATGGGGAACGATTTCCTGATTTCTTGTTGCAAACACTTAAATAGAAAACACTTAAACTGTTGTTGGTACCATTGAAGATATATAAATATCTGTAAACTGTTGCTGAAACCATTGGTAATATAGTCAGCACTTTAACTGTTGCTGAAACTATTTGTAATATAGCCAGCACTTTAACTGCTGCTGAAACCATTGATAATATAGCCAGTACTTTAACTGCTGCTGAAACCATTGGTAATATAGCCAGCACTTTAACTGCTGCTGAAACCATTGGTAAGATAGAAAACACTTTAACTTTTGCTGAAACCATTGGTAATATAGTCAGCACTTTAACTGTTGCTGAAACCATTGGGAATATAGCCAGCACTTAAACTGCCGCTGAAACCATTGGTAATATAGCCAGCACTTTAACTGTTGCTGAAACCTTTGATAATATAGCCAGCACTTTAACTGTTGCTGAAACCATTGGTAATATAGCCAGCACGTTAGCTGCTGCTGAAACCATTGGTAATATAGCCAGCACTTTAACTGCTGATGAAACCATTTTTAATATAGCCAGCACTTTAACTGCTGCTGAAACCATTGGTAATATAGCCAGCACGTTAGCTGCTGCTAAAACCATTGGTAATATAGCCAGCACTTTAACTGCTGATGAAACCATTGGTAATATAGCCAGCACTTTAACTGCTGCTGAAACCATTGGTAATATAGCCAGCACGTTAGCTGCTGCTGAAACCATTGGTAATATAGCCAGCACTTTAACTGTTTCTGAAACCATTGGAAATATAGCCAGCACTTTAACTGCTGCTGAAACCATTGGTAATATAGCCAGCACTTTAACTGCTGCTGAAACCATTGGTAATATAGCCAGCACTTTACCTGCTGCTGAAACCATTGGTAATATAGCCAGCACTTTAACTGTTGCTGAAACAATTGGTAATATAGCCAGCACTTTAACTGCTGCTGAAACCATTGGTAATGTAGCAATAATAAAAATGAAGTGTAAAGACTAAAAATGCTTTTTTTTTTGTTTTGTAATGTTTATCGTTGTTACCATGGGACGAAACATCATCGCAACTGCCAGGGTCATCTGAAGACGGGAACCTAGGGAGATATATCTTAAAGGAAAAATAATGGAAGTGCATAAAGAAATATATCGATCCCAACTTCATTATCTTACAAAGGGTGCCGTAGGTACATTTTAGTTTATTTAATGTTCTCTTAGCCAACGACAGAAAAGGAATCCCCTGATTTTGCAGAGGGCTCCACATGAGTCTCCTCTTACGAAAACATGCCGTAAGATAAAGCGTGCCTATTGTTTCCCCGAACCTGCGAGTGTGTTTAGGTTGTTGGTGACTAGCTTGTATAATTAGTCAAAAATTAAATGGGTTGAGTTTATTGAATTGTGTTTATTGTATCGACATGCAGAATGAGATAATATCAGATGATTCTTACGATAATGATGTTAAAGAAACCTTATAGACAGATTATAAACACACGAAACATGCCCTAAAGATGAAATCGTTCTGAAAACCCCCCCACAGACGTGGACTTAAATTATTTCATTCAGATAAAAAGATTCGATGAATAAAACCTAAATGCAATATTGATTCGAACCTTAAGGGCGAATTTCTCAACTTTATGCCATAATGATCATTAAGTTGAGAGATAAACCAGGATGAATCCTTAGGAACTACACCGAACACTACAACACAGCCAGGCTTGGATTCAATTTATATGTATATTAGGCCCACACATGCAACCGAAAAGAGATCTATTAAGTAACAATTATGATGGATGAAGTTCTGTTTAAGACAATTTCTGTGACGTGTAGATTATAGTATAACGAAATAACTTGTGTAACATTAACTACAGTTAGTTTTTATCTAAAATATAAAAGAATATTTTCAAGATCTTATAAAAATGTAAAATCTCCATGTCACTTAGTATGCACTATTTTCATGTCACCATACAGCGTTGTAGTCATTTATAACTGTCGAGTCTTGGTCCTGCTACTCAGGAGAAAAGCTAATAAAATGTATTTGTTTATATCGCAAACTAACGATCAATCACACAGCAATAAAAACCTATATATGTCCACTTCATTTGCAATTGTTGCATGTCAAACAAACTATTATGAAATCCCATACTCAATATCAGAATTATCCAGCGTTCGTTAAATGTTTACCTCTCGTGGGAACGAGATTTCATCTGTATCATACTACAAAAGTTGTCAGTATCGTGTATATCGCTATGTACAAATCTTTGATGGCCTATGTTATGCGGGAGAATACTATGTCACGAATATGTAAATCGCCGGATATGACAACTCTTAACGCCTTTCGATAGAGGATGTACATGGTTCTTTGCGTCGTTACCAAGCCGGATGGCACATTGATACCAGGTGCTCCATCAAAAGGCGACAGATAAATAATAACGTTCAAGAGCGTTTCTTCCTGGTAGAGGCGGACCACTTCCTAACCGACCTATAGCTCTTAGCATCGTTAGACTATAAATCGTTGACCTTAAGATCATTCTGGCGTGTGGAATACCGGCAGACCTGAAGTCAGGCAAAAGCAAAGTTGTATCGCATGGACGTGTGCGTGCACGCGAAGTATACAAAATGCACGAGTCGTCCTGTATAGCTCTAAAAGGGAGAACATCAGAGGTACATAAACCTGCGACAGGAATTGGTTGAAGGGGTGATAAAAACGGGAAATAAAGACACATTTGCGGCGCTAGATTGTGGCAAGGAGACTGTAAAGAGAGTGTATCCCTCACTGTCTTGTCACATGTAATGGCGTAGCTAACACGTCGTCCCCGCATCCACCGAGTCCTGTAACGCCAATCAATCCCTGTTCTCTATCTAGACCCTCTGTCGGGCATAGGGGAAACATTAAAGATATTATAATTTGTTATTGGGATTTTTTTTGATGCAGATATTGTGTCTTTCGAGTTTTATTTGTAGTAGTTTACAGCATTATATGGTATTGTGTATATGGAATAGAATCTTGTTTTCGACACCTGCCAGACAAACCTGAGCCAGATCTGATATTTACAATTATTGAAAACTGCGGTAAATTAATCGAAAACTTATTCAGTTAAAACATCGTTTCGTGAATTTTGTTATGTTTAGTAAATAAGATAAGATTACATAAAATGTATACTATTACATTTAAAAAAATGGTAATCTCCTGAAATCGGTAATCTTTACGTAAACTGCTAGAAATGAGTCATCATGTTGATTTTTTATAAATATGACATTTATGTTTAATAACAACTGGCAATGGACAGCTGTGTGTTTACAGTCATAGCTATCGTTAAACTAAACTTAAATATCGAAATATCTTATTTCATCTTAAGGATTGATCGTAGTTCCAAATAAAGCATAGCCATGGCAGCATGCCAACATTTATACAGTATAAAGTCGTGCGCTTCCTAAAGCTAGTCCTACCAAATTGTCTTTATAAGTGGTCTTTGTGAAACCTGTGGTCTATGACGTCATAGGCGACATTAATTGTACGTATTCATACCCCCATAGTTGCAGTGTACAAGACAGAAGCAATTTTCCCGTGGTAATGCTAGTACCGTCGCTTTTGGAATTCATCGATTTTGATTGGTCGATTATCTTATTACGTCATCGGGTCAAATGATCGACTAGATGGACGAATGCCCAGAAATTCTGACTCTTTTGATACTCTGTCTGGTTAGGCAATGGGGTACTCTCAGGAATTTGCAATTTGATATCAGACAAAATGTCAGATTTTAAAACAAATTCAGACATTCAGACATTGCCTGTGCAACCCGGTCTTTAACTTTTGTTGTTTTTCCCGTTCTACAAAATCGAATAACACCGGTATAAGATCAGCGAATGGCTGTCTCTGTACTTGTCCGGGTCCTCTCCCTGCGACCAGTGCCTTTCGTTGGTAGACGGTTTTATAAAAATGCTAATTTCGATTCGTAGTCATTATCCAATTTTCTTGTCAAATTTCCGTTGTTGATTTGTTGTTTGGCGTATCTAGAGCTGGGAAATTACACTTGATGGTCGTACAAGTAGAACATCAATTCTTATTGTGCCTGACAATTCCTCCTTGTGCCTCCACATAGTGTGTTTTTTCCAACTGACACTGATTTTAGCAGTGATCAATGGTAAACGACCACCACTCTGTAGCAGCCGTTTAGGATGCCAGGATTTAACTCAATCCTACTTAGGCAAGACTAACTTAATGTAGAGCCATAGCGAGGCTGTAAATTAAAGCTTTAAAATGTAATGGAATTAAAAGAGAAGACTGCGAATTTAAAATCAAGTGCCTATTTGCTTTCTATTTTGCTTCTTTTATGGAGTATTACACTAGATTTCGGGTAAACAAGTAATTCCCGTGTAGTTTATTATACACGAATCTCATTGTATAAAAATCAGAAATCGTGGATAATAGATACCGTTAAAGGTAAACGGAAAACTTCTACAGTTTTTATGTGTACTAAATGTAAAAAAATACCTTCCCATATGAGATTGTAGGGAATTAACTTTACTTTCTTGTATTCCTCTTTTCATTTTCTATTACACGTCCAATTCTATATTTTAGGTTAAGGATATAATTTATAAATAGGACTAAACTAAATTTATTCTGTTTTATTTCAATACGCTAAACATAGATTTTTTGTTTTATATCAAGTACTTATTTAAATGTAACTGAATAAATAGATATAAATCGTTAACACAATGTCATCCGTTCATATTTTAGACATTTCAACAGTTATTAGACAAGTGGATGGTATGAAGTTTAAGCAATACACTTTATTGACAAGTGACGTAAGAACTAGTTATAATATAAATACTCACTCTGTTGATATAATCACTGAATATTGTCAAACTAATATTCCAAAGCGTAAATATATCATTGTAACGTTGAAACCAACCCTCCTATATATATGTACTATTATAATCTACAAATCTCATTGTTTTATATGGAAAAAAAACATTTACTGTCAAACTAACGTCCACTACTCCTATCCTGAAATGTAATGTTAATGTAAAAGCAGACCCTCTTCTATTCATACTATTTTAATCTGCAAGTTTCAAAGTATTTAATGGAAAACACGTTATAGATTAAATGTTACACACGAAAGCTATTGCAGAAATAAGATTGATAAAGAAATCTTTAAATGGAATGTGCGTCGAAGAAGTCGACGTAATTATATTTTATTTGCGCCGAAAGCAGAGAATCTGTGATGAAGAATGTTATTGACGCATTCTTTCCTTTGAGCTTGGCAAAACAGTTTTAATTATTTATTTGCGTTTAATTGTTATGGATTATTGGTGTGTAAGAAGATTGAGAGAGGATCATTTATTTATATATATGTTAATGGTATTCTCTGCAAAATCACTTGCTGTGTCTGTTCAGCAGTAGTCACAGATTTTATTTTCAAATATGTAGTACAACCCGCCGATCAAACCAATATTACAACAGTGGGGACTAAATATTTCAGGATCAAGCTGCTTGGCGACAAGGTAACTAATACGTCATTAGGTTCCTTTGAACTTTGATAATGACGCCAGTCAGATGTATCGACGAAATGTCCCAATAACTGCTGACAAACCCATTACCGATTGTGTATGGTAACGTCGGAGGCAAATTGATGCACGCAGATTTACCAGATACGGTGATGCACAAGAGGTGCCAAACAATATAATATGTTTTCGCCCTCTTTCTTATCTTGCAATACTAAAATAGATAGAATCATTTCACTTCGTTCTTGAAACATTTTCAAACTTTTAAAAACACTGGGAAAGTTGTGCTACTTCTGAGAAGGATTTTTGTTAGCTTCAGACTGCTTATTAGGTATAGGAATTAGGTTGAATGATACAGTGTAGCTTCATTGGTTCTGTTTTAAAGAAATTGCTTCGTCTGCTTATTGAGGCGAGCTTTATATTTGCTCTCCGATTGAAGGTGTAAAACAAACTACATTGGAGGGAGCTGATTTCCATGAAATAACAAAACAAATATACCTGGTAAGGATCTAAATTATTACGTATCTATTTTACTAATATATTAGACCTATTTCTAAAATGTATATGTCGGTAAATCCGACATCAGTTATTCTTTTATCAAATTCCATTGTCAGACAGATTTAATGAATCATTCAATGCATACAATGAACAAATAAAACGAAATTATGTCATCTCAAATTAAAATTCCCCATACAAGCATGTAATTCTGTATAATGACATGAACTGTTACAACGCCAAAACATTTCAGTGGTTAATGAGTATTTGGGGGGGGGGGGGGGGACTATATCAAAATGCCCTGTTTGTGCTGATGTTGATGCCTGCCCGTTAATCTTTTCGTGTCAATTGTCCTTTTGTTTTCTGTCTGGGACATCATTTCCACAGAACGTTTGGACATTTGCTATATTTTCTGTTCATCAACCAAATCGTTTTGACATAACTCAAGAAAGGTGAAATCACTTTAGAATTGTGTATACATTTTTATTTTAAGAGGCAGTCGTACATTTTCAGCCAAATTTTTCAAACATGTTCTGTAATTTCAATTTCTCAATAGTTGACAATTCTTTTACACATAAAAAACTAAAGCTTATTAGATATTTAGCATCGGTCATTACAGATAGTAGCCTATTTGCAATATTGTTAAATCACGAGGGTGCAGTCTAATCCAAAAATATTGTTAACATTGAGAGAAATCATGGCTACAAATTGTATTACCAAAATGAACGTTTAAATCAATTTCCATGCGTAGTACTAATCTAGGATCTGCTTGCTTCGTTTCGTAGAGGTTTTATGTTGTCCAAATTATGTGTAATTTCGTTCGTCTTCCATGTTATAAAGCCTGCTCGCAATCTTAGCCTGCGTCCGATCGATGGGGCCAAACCACATGAATACAGTTGTTTACTCAACTGAATAAAGTAGAGGCATCTTTATTGGTATTTTCCGGTTGGAAAAGACTTTTTCAGGCAGAAAATATCATTACCAGAAACCTAAATGAGCAAGTTTCCCCAAGAAAATTGATCTCGTGATTCCTTAGAAATGGACACTAGTTTTTGTTCTGTTCTATAACAAGCTTAACTGGGATACCGGGGACTTGTCAGCTTATAAATAGGAACAAGTTACTAAAGGTTAACAAACATCGTTTAGGCTTTGGTGTTTAACTTTCAAAGGCTAAATGTCAAAATAAATAACAAACGTGTACATTTCTTATCGAAACATTTATGAAAAAAAAATGTAACAGCTTTTGAATATAATGGGCATTTCAAATAAATAATGTACAAATAATGTATTTTAAGTTTTAATAGCAATAGTGTTTCGTTTTACCTATCGTGATGGTCACGTGGCCTGTGGTCTTTGACAGCATTTGAAACCTGATGAGTTGTTGAGCGCGGGTTCGATCCCTGGTGTCGGGGATAACTTATTTCAGACTTATTCACAGGGCATTGGAATTATTTTTGATAGACAATATTTATCTCGGCCAGCCCTCGGTAATTATCGCTTGTCCGCGTGTCGATTTCAGCTATTTGTTTGTGAAATAAAATAGAGATAAAAAAACCATAGATATTTTGCCACTGGTTTTTTTTAAGTGCATGGTGCAGTTTAAAGTTGAAAAAATGAATTTTAATTTATTATTAATATGATTTTATAAAAATTACATTCCAAAATCGAAAAATGTCCGAACAAAACGTATGTAATTGTTTTGTAATTCATTATTAGTATATTAGCCCGAATCAATTATTGTATTACAGATGCGGTTTTTTTTCAATTATGTAAAACTTACTGAAATTATTGATAGTATATAACATTATATATATATATATTCTTTGTAAATAGCATATGCAATTGAAATATTAGCATTTTACTTTGTCATATAAAAAAATCCTAATATTGAGATAAGGTAAAACAAAAATGAAATAAAATGTTCGTATCAACTTTTCAGAGCTGTGTTATTCTTCTAAATATAATGTGTTACAGAACAAAACTGTGATATCATTTTAAAATAAAACTTTCGCTGTCATGTTTTTAAACCTTTCCTACAAGTAGATGACTTTGAATTTGAAATACAGCGGCGACCTTATGTGTAATTAGGAGTAATGAATCGGGCCATTATTTCTACACGCTTTCAGGCAAGATACCGTATAACTTTGTCTCATTGTAAAGCAAGCGTCATGATAAATACAAAACAGAATTCAATGTCTAAAAAAGTATATCTGTCTTAATTATGACATATAATGTGTATTCCTTGTCGACCTGAGGCAGAATATTTCAAACATATAATAACATAACAGATTAATTAGTACACTCTGACTAGGTTTGTTACTTATTATAAAATGATCATTAAAATTATTACCGAATCATGTCATTATTATAAAATTCCATGAGGGGAAATTTTATTTTAAAACAAAGCCATTTAAAAAAAATACATTTTAATGTAAAATGTAATAAAATTATAGATAAATTGTTCTTCTCTGTTCTAATGAAATATGTAAGCAATACCAGCAGCAGTTTGGAGAAAGGTTAAATGATACACAATGGTGAATTGTTCATCGATTGGTGCTAAGGCAGACGAGTGGGCCTAACACAGGAGGCTTATAAAGCATACTTTAACACCAGATACATTATTGAAAGGGAAGAAACTCACCTATGTCAGATTGAGAATACATATAAAAACTGAACAAAAAACAATTCTGCGATCATTTCTGATTGCAAGAATAGAAAGAAAACCGTATAGACAGTAGGGACGGATACTGATTGGATATGTGAACCACGATCGATTGTATTATCCAATTATATAATGAAAGTGATGCCAGATTTTGTGGTTGACGTTGTTTGTGTCGTAAAGTTGTGTTAGAATCATCTTTAAAAAAATCGTTTGAAATAAGTCCTACTTTTTGTTCTTGTCTATTTAAGTATCGGATATTGTACAGCAGACCTCAACAAGATTCTATTTCTTCTCCTCTTTAAGGCGATGGTGGCATTGTACTCGGACTGAACACAGAACTATTGGCACTTTACACGAAGAACTTGGATGGGACAATTCCACTTTTGAAAAGACATTTAAGTACCATGTGAAAAAAGCTTTCATCGGACTCTCAGGTAATTTAATATTTCTCCCTGAAAAGTGCAACTGTTATTTTAAATCTGACTCATGTCGGTCAGAATGTTTCTGTGGTGAATGTGTGATATTCGTTACAAGGAATTTACGGCAAGTTTGTTACACTTTGCAAAGAGCAAAGGAAATATTTGGGATTTAAATATTTGAAAGAAAACTCAACTAAAACAACAAGTGTCAAGATGGTGTCGGTAGCATCAAATGTGAAAGGACGTTTGACAGACTTCATTCAGATGTTGAATGATAGAATAAATGACCCTATAGCACAGCGACGTCTTATACTTTTGATAGTATGTACGGCGCTGCTCTTAGATAACATGTTGTACATGGTGATCGTTCCAATCATACCTATGTACCTGGAGGACGTCCTTGACTGGGGAAATGATGACGACACAGTAGTCCAGGCTCCTTTCAATGCAACATGGAATTCCACGTATAACTTGACAATCCCACCACCGGCGTCCAAACCTGATTCCTCATCCTACACAGAATATGCCGAGGGAGGTGGAGCAGTCGGTGTTCTTTTTGCATCCAAGGCAATCGTTCAGCTAATGGTAAATCCGTTTACTGGTGCACTAATCGACAGAATAGGGTACGATGTTCCACTTATGATAGGTCTTATCATAATGTTTTTTTCTACAATAATTTTTGCATTTGGTGAAACATATGCCGTTCTCTTTTTCGCAAGAAGCTTGCAGGGAATGGGATCTGCTTTTGCAGATACGTCAGGCCTTGCTATGATTGCGGATAGGTATCGTGAGGATGCAGAACGAACAAAAGCTCTAGGAATAGCTCAATCTTTCATATCGTTTGGATGTTTAGTCGCCCCACCGTTTGGGGGTACTTTGTTTGAGTTTGCCGGGAAGGTCGTCCCTTTCATCTTCCTCGCCACTATGTGTTTAGTTGATGGAATACTCCTTCTTTTTGTCATGAAGCCTGTCCGATTAGAGAGGTCCCTTATACCAAAAGAAGAACGACCACAGGGAACTCCCATTTATAGACTCCTCATGGATCCCTATATCCTAGTGGCGGCTGGTGCCCTAGCTATGTCCAACATATCTCTAGCTTTTCTCGAGCCAACTATAGCCATGTGGATGAAAGGAACCATGAATGCGGACGAATGGCAAATAGGATTCGTTTGGTTACCGCCATTCTTGCCATATATAGGAGGTGTGGTCTTAACAGTGTACCTGGCCAGGAAATACCCTAGCTACCAATGGCTTGTTTCGTTAACGGGTCTTATTATTGAAGGAGTTTGTTGTTTTTTCATTCCATTTTCCAGTGCTTTCTTCGTGGTTTTGTTTCCGTTGATGGGCCTCTGCCTGGGAGTGGCGTTAGTGGACACTGCCATCCTCCCCACGCTAGCCTACCTTGTGGATGTTCGACACTCGTCCGTTTACGGGAGTGTCTATGCTATCGCCGATATATCGTATTCTCTAGCGTATGCTTTAGGACCTATCATGGCCGGTCAAATTGTACAGACCATTGGATTCATGTGGCTCAATGTTGCAATAATGCTCAGCAACCTCATGTATGCACCGGTGCTATTCTTTCTGAGAAGGGTCTACGAGTATAAACCTTTCACGGACGAATGTGACATCCTTGTTGCAGATCCCCCTCCGAAAGACTACAGCACATACATGCAAAATGGAGGACTGCCGAATGGAAAAATCAAGGAAGTGAACAATCTAAACGGCGAGAATCACTTGAGAGTGGGGAAACAATCCGAGAACACCTATATCGGCAATGCCGAAATTGACTATTTCGAACCGAAGGATGCTGAAACCTACTCTTTTTATGGTCCCAGGTGAAACGATGAACAAAAAGCTCTTTTAATAGAATTAGTTAGTATTTCAATGTGGTAACTTTAAAAACTAAACAATTAATTATTCCACTGGTAGCAGTTAGTGAATGTATAGAAACACCAGTGAGGGACATACAGTTGTTGTAGTGCAATACATTTGATACACTTAATCATCATTTTTTTACAAATTATATGTTAATATGTAAAGATATGATATGTTCTCGTATCTTGAATGAAAAATGCATACGAAGTTAAATGTAAAATTGTCCGTTAACATTTACTCAATTTCTAAACGATTATGGAGTAAAGCTAATACAGATTGACAGGATCTAAAAGCAGACTGAAACGTGTAAATGCACCCATAAAAAATACTTGAATATGTATGATCTTTGCTTTTGTAAAATGTTAAAAAACCTTTTTATGGAAGAATCAGTTTCTTCCAGGTATTTAAACAGACACACGGTATCCATGTGATGGGAACAGACAAATGTGATATAAGTAATAAGTAATTGATGTTATACTTAGCTGTTACGTGTCCGGTACTAATTGTCTAGTGCCTCTCTCTCTCGAACTTTATATATACCGTTAACTATACAGAACCTAGCTATAAACACTGTATCTATCTACTCCAATCCTCCGTAATCGTTCTGATGTAGGCTCAGTTATATTTGGTCTAACACAAAACAAATGTCATTATGTATGTAGTTATAAACGAATATGTTCGGTTTTCACTTGTTTGTTTCCTCGACGGTAATATATTTGTTTACGTCTGAAATGGTATATTTGTTTCTTTATATGAAATGCTTTGATATTTTTCTAGAAAAAAGGATTAAATTCCCATATCAAAATTTTCATTAATAATATCTTTCGTTCATTTAAAAACTGTTTTGATGCAGATATTAAAGTGATTAGTACAACTTCATTCGAAATTAGCTCTTCATAACAAGATAGGATCTTATGAAAAGAACATGCATATACTTTTGCTACAATTTGGTTACTCACTGCATGACCAATAAAATGAAAAACTTGACTACATGCTAGCCATATTACAATATACATGTATTAGTTGTACCTGTAATAATGATAAAAAAGTATAAACTACGTAAAGTATTGTTTTTGTAATAGATGTTATTCTACCAAAATAACGATTTCAAGTTTATTTCATTTGACAAAAATAGCTTGTACCTGAATCATGGTAAAGTTATGAAAAAACAAATTGTTATAAAATTATGTAATCAACAAATGTATTACAAATGAATCTACCTTTTCGATTTTTGCTATGTAAAAGAAAATTATATATTTGAATTCGCGATTGACAATTATTACAAAATACGCGCAAAAACTTGTATTTTCTATTTCAATATAAGGAACCGTCATGTTTTGAAATATGGGTCTACAAAAACCTTAAAGTTAGGAACAGGATTTCTTCATTAATACACATAATGGGAGATACTCTGTTCAATGTGTACTGTTAAAATTTTCTGTTCGTCATTTTACACCTGTTCACATAAATCAACTAGTTCAATCATTCTTTCTCATATTCTAAATTATTTGTAGCTTGTGACTATCTTTACCGAGTTGTCCCTTTTGCAAATGACTTGTTATGCAAATTTTCATATTGTTTGTCCAAACTGACAATATTATATAGGAACATTGGCGCGTTCAAGGATTTAGAAACTGTGATGAAAAGGGACGCATGAAATTTGTATGCATGAAAATTGTGACATAACGATATATCCTTAAAAATATACCATTCGCTTCTAGATGAAATGTAACATCGAATGTGTAGTTTTATATGGACACTGCCTGGTATTTGTTACCAAACTAGCAGGAATATATTTGTAGTAGAATATATCATGTAAAGTGAAAATAGATCGGATTTCAATATTTAGGATATGCCGATTTCGTTTTAAATGTCGCTGATATTTTCTTTTACAATATTTTTGAGTGTTTCATTTTGTGCATATTCAAATGTTCGAAGTTGGAAACACGGAAATAATTTAGTTTTCGTCAAATACACATATTCTTAATATAGCATGCTTGTTATTTTAAACAATTATAGGAATCCATTTTAACAACAGCTGTTAAACATGATATAAGTATGTCATAACAGCTATACAAATTAACTGTAACGCTAGTTGTCAAAATTAATCTTTATTACAGTATATTATTGTTGTCTGACAATTGAAAAAAGGATTTGCTTAACAGAATAACTGGATCAAGAAAAATATTAACATTTAAAGAGAACTACTGACATGTCCGTTTATTTTCACATAGAAATGACACATTTAATATTATATTTTGGTCGTTACAGATATATCAAATAAGATATCGCCAATAAGTGCTAATCGACTAACATCCTTTCCTAGAAAAAATGTCAAAAATAATATTGAGAATGAATCTATACTCTTTATTAATTTTATGTTTAAAACGAGTCGAGTTTGAAATATTACGTGAATGAATATCCTGATATATTTATATATAAATATTTGGCTAACAATTGTCAATTTCAAAGATATGTACTATTGCTATTGTCCCTTTAATCCACGGCCAAGGGTTTTTCGAAACTTTTTGATGATATAACGAAGGAGTTAAATATGTGTCAAATGCGATTCGTTTCTTTAAAATATTTCATCTGCTAGATATACTAACTTGTGTCACAAACCATGGAAATTATTCTAAGCTTAGTTATTTTTTTTGTTACATACTTATAAAACAATCAATAGCAATTTTCCCCAACAAAATTTATAAATAAAAGGAAACAGTATCCGGCAGTTTTTCTTTCTACTTTTATACGTGACATATGACAAATTTTACAACAATGACTTATTTTCTTGTGTAAATTTGTTTTTCTTTTAATGATTTTTTCAAGTTATAGCTTTTTGACATTGTCAATTATTGAGATAAAAATCAGGAATAACAAATTAATGATACCGATAAAAAATGATTGTTATGCAAATGTAATTATCAACGCAATACCAAAACATGTGAATTCGATTATGATGTAAGAGGAATGTAAAACAACGTTTGAATGAATAGATCGTATTGGTTCACAATCATTAACGAATACGCAGTGCCCATTCTCAAACTATCTTTTAATGTAAATATAAATATATATATATATATAAATTGTTAAAACTTTAATGTAGATAAAATAGAAACTGTTTATGTTGCATTAAAATATGTAAAAATGTAGATACACAGTTGCAAATACTTCAAAGGATATGATGTATATCTGTGTAAGTAGTGTATAAGCCACTGGTGTATATTTTAATTCGTCGATGATCCTTTTCATTAAATCGAATAATGATCAGAAATGTATATACATGTACAACGCGAGCAAAAGATTACTTATCTTCTTTCTTCCTTTATTTGCTAAAGTTGTAATACTTCTATACAGTGATAAAATATTTCCATGTTGAAGCGAAGATAATTCACGGGTCCAACTGTCGAAAGGAAACATCTGTCAAACAGTAATTGAAGGTATATTCATTATTTCATATCATTATTGTAACTTATATCTCTAAAAATAGACTTATTTTGTGGAAAATTAAATCATCAAACATTCCTGATTCATTCTTAATAATGCATCAATGTTTTGCACCCTTGTTTAAAATCCATTTCATATTGTATTAAAAATCTAGTTCAAAGAACTTTGTGTTGATAGTTCTGTGAACAATGAGATATGTATTACATTTATATTATGATATGCATGCAAACCTGTTTAAATGTTTTGTGTATATAACAAATTCAATCTGATATACAATATAAGTAAATTGTATTTACCATTTACGTCATTCATACAAATAGTATTTTACCGCCATTTGATGTATATTTATGTACATACATTTTACACAGTATATTTGTAAATTGGCTAAACTATGTACAGTGTAATGTTATTGGTATCAAATTGGTGTTGCTGTGATAGAAACTTTCCTAGTACCTTTATGTAGGTAGAAATAACGGATCTCAGAATTTATTATTCACATGTACTTAGTATAGATACAGCGTCTGGTACGGTTTCGTTTGTTGAGTTGTTAAACCGTCCTTCCCCCGTTTTAGAATGAAGAATATATTTGTTTGAGTTTATCCATGTTTGTACGTTGATTTAATAAATCTCATCGCTTGATTAACTCGTAAATAGTTTTATTTCTAAAATGAATACTTATATACGCTTGACGACCTTTGATCTATTTTCTACCTTAATGCTACTTTAATAGTTCTAAGTTTGGCCTTGTTTATTGACGCTGTGTTATTGTGCTTGACGTTTCTAGATCCCAATCATAAAAAATCTCAAATAATTTAATTATTTGTGTCAGATTTAAAATAAAAATAATTATAAATATATACTGATATCAAATCGATCTACTTCTTTGGTTAATGAGAAATGCATATAATATTAGGCTATGCGTTGATGCCACAGAAGCTAAAGCATTGTAAAAATCAAACGGATCTATTTTCTGAAGTAAGTCTGACATGATTTATTGCAAAGACTTCGATTTCTCCAGAACAAAACAAAGCAGGACCGTTCGACTCATTTAAAATATGAGTTATAGATTACTTGAGAAGTCTACTGATATGTTTGGAAATTATCAAGAGGAGTCCGTTGTTACAGTATCCTGTAATTGTTCGTGAAAACGAGCATAGGCGTAGGACAAAGGAAAAGCAGACGTCGATATACTCCGAGTCGACAAACATGAAAGTGCGCATAAGACATCTTACATCTCATTGTACAACGTTTTAATTCAATAATGATTCTATCTTTATGTTTCTTCAAAACACAGGCCTTAAATGGCCTTTATCTTCCTATAAGATAGCCAGCATGTTAGAGCAGAACAAACGCACTGGCAATCACTATGATGCTATTTAAACCGATGATGCATTCCCAGGAGTTTTTAGCTGTTATTTGTGTTTCCCGTGACTGATGCATTTTGTGTGATTTTCATCAATGATACAATAGCACAACCAAGCTAAAGTGCTCTCACAAGTAAACGAAATGGCTACATTCCATGTCTCGGGAACGATAATGAAATATTCTTTTTCCTCTTGTGTATTATCCAGGATAAGCCCAACAACTTGATTAATAAATGACAAACATATACAAATGTACCAGATAAATGCGCCAGAATTAAGTGGTGCTACTATCAGATTGTACATGTACCACGTTTATACGGCATTACATCATATTTCGGTAATAATCAATATGTACGGATCCGAATCATATGACATGTGTGATGGTTACATCCAGATCTATTGCGCGTATCACAAGATTATACTCTACACAGATGTCATGCGCTAAAAGCATGATGATGGTAAATTACGACTCCCTTGTGTTTATTTTACTGAGAATTTTCGCAAACTACTACGGAAGTTGCTATGTTTACCATCATACATGTATATTTAAAAGCGAATTGATAGTTATACGAAAATCTCCTTTGCTTTACTTTATGGATAAAAACTGTTAAATTCAAAAATGATAAGTCGGAGTTACCATGATGTTTGAAGACTGTATTTCACAAAATATCTGATCATTGTATTATCCTTAATTTTTCGATAGTACTTTCATGAATATTGTCCGAGTATCAATATATATATTTACTTATCTGAAAAAAGTATGTTTTTATTCTATATTTTCCTTCGCAAGGACTTATCAATTTATTATCTACTATTTACTAATATATCGTTATAATGTGTATTTGCATTTTCTAGTCAGTGTAAGTTTTCATTAGGTATTGATATCACCTTTAATTTGTTTACTTCTCAATATACAGTTCGGAAGTATCTTAGCGTGAAAGAGGATACCTATATGTGACCGAGATTTACTAATACTTTTCACAATAGATATTCAAGTCAGTACTTTCTAAAATTGAAAAACGGCATTTTAAATCCAACATCAGTATTACACTTTGAGTAATGATAAACAAAACAAAACAAAACAAAAACAGAACAAAAGTACATATTTAATATATCTATCTCAAAAAAGGTCTTGTTAGTATATCCTCTAAACTTTAAATGTATTGCTATTTATATAGATTTTAAAAACTACCATTTATGATACATAGATACTGTAAATTACAACTTATATAATATAAATACCGTAGATCACTGTATATATAGATACTTTTCATTACTACTTGATATAAATACTGTAAATTACTATTTATAGTATAGTCATACTGTTAATTACTCTTTCTGAATACAGATTATGTAACTTATATACCAATTGGAAGGCTTTTTCTGTGTTAATTTGCAATAACAAAATATACAAATATGTATACAGTGAGATGAAAGATACAATAAAGGACGTTGTTTCTTTAGCAAATTGAAATACTCTAAAATATTTTCGTAATCAAAAATTCACGAACATGAAATGATTTTAGAGGCATTAGAAATGAAAATAGTTTCTTGGGGCTGTGTATTTCCTTACAGATCGATTAGGCTGTAATAAATGGAAACTGAAATAGAAAATCTGTTTTCCCAAAACATGGTATGATTAAGGCTTCCTCTATGTGTTTCTATGAAAGAACTTTGTTAAAATAAATCATTGTTTCTATCACAAAGCAAAATATCCAATATCCGTTTTTCTAGTTAAGAGACAGTATCCGAACCTTCTGATAACGCCGGAATGCTCCCACATGATACACGTGAGCTCTGTAGCCCTAGATACACGAGACAGTGGCCTGGATATAGCTACACATTTGAATCGACCATGGGCGCCGTTATGACAGGCCGAAAGACCTGGCAAAGACATGTGAACAATATAAATTCTAAACGAAGATATGTGAATGACATAACTCTAATTCAAATCCAGTTGTTATATCATCAGCTACGTGACCTGGCAAGGTCAGTCGTTCTAGCAAGTCTATGAAATGGTTAGACACTACATATAAATGGGTAAATTTACAAAAGAAGACGTTACATTTTTACTAACGTTATGCTGTTGTAGTTCTCTAATTTCATAGTACCGGTAAAATATTGTAAAATGTGACGTCACAAAAGATCTGCACTAATGGCGTCACACTCTACCGGTAATGTACACCTTAAGAGCTTATACATTGAAAACATTAATGAAAAGCTCAACGTCATCTTTTGTCAGTTTGCCAAATTTTTACGTAATGTATTTGCATTTCATTTAACTTACTAGTCTACTAGAAGTATACCACAGCAAAACCTTGCGAGTTGAAAGGACAGGACGAAGAACTCATTGGACAATGGTGAAATGACAATAAACAGACTCCCCATTAAAAGGACAAAGGTTACAATTAATTTGTAATTAAATTGCTGATTAATCAGCAAAACAACAATTACCAATTTAATATATTGTCACTTTCAAAATCAAGAAATGCTTTAAATATTCTATCATTCTTTTTAAACAAATGTTCTTGTCCGTCATTACATTGAGAAAAATCATCATAAAACAGTGTTATAGAACCTGATATAATGTCAAACCACTGCATATAACACGTGCATATATATATCAGTGTTATAGAACCTGATATAATGTCTAATCACTGAATATAACACGTGTATATATATATCAGTGCATGTTACTTTATAATGTCACATCAATAAGTACAAACAACACGTGTATATAAATATATCAGTGTATGTTATTTTATAATGTCACATCAGTAGGTACATACAACACGTGTATATATATATCAGTGTATGTTACTTGTATGATGTCACATCAATAAGTTCATATAACACGTGTATATATATCAGTGTATGTTGATATTCGAAAAAGATCATACTTGTGTATTATCATCGTTATAAAAGCATATCAGTATATATTCTTCGTTATAACCTCATAACAGTGAATATAATTGTTGTGATATCACATCAGTTTTTATAACTCTAATGTAACATACACATTTTCATATAACGTATATAAATGTACATATACAATGTCATTTGTACATCACAAAATATCAAAGGTCGGTACAATTTCAAACCATGGCACTGAATGTGGTTAAGCTCGATCAACTTTGTTGGATTACTGTAATACATAATGGCTACTAAACAGAGAATAGATGGAAATGTCTTTCCTTGTCTGGTTTCTTCTCGGATCCAGATTCAGTATTGGATTTGAGTTTTGATTTTATCTTTGTGTTTAGAGTCTGTTTTCTTTCCTTTATTTAGACACATGTATTAGTAAACGGAATTGTATGATATTGTAGTCCTTTTATTACGCAGATCCATAAATGTGGACAGATATATCATTCTCTGTAACTTAGTAAAACCGAAACATTACTTAAGACAAAGTTCTTAAATGCAAATAGCAGGTGCGTGCTTGAAACTAGTATTATGTCGTACTGTATAAAGAAAAAGCAAAAGATACATTGTACATACCACGAAATAAATAGTCAACAACAAATTAGGAGTGATGCACGTAGTGGTAAATAAAGAATGTATTGATATGAAATATTAATAATTTAATCTTGCTTGTAACAAGCATTTTCATTGGTTAAAAAAATTATGTTATCCAGCCCATAACGTAAAAAATGACGTCGCCGTTTTTAACGTCGCTTTTGATTGGCTGATACTGCAGCGCAATACTTTCTAAGAGAAAAGAGTCCGTCAATAAAAGTGGATTTCCACAGGGATTGTATACAATATACTATACAATATCACACCATCAAAGGAAAAACTCTAAAATGCTATCAATGTATTTTAATAATTTTTTACCATATTTTCTTTTCAAGTATTTTTATTTAAGGATTAACTTGAATATATTTTTCATGTTATGGAGGTATAACACAAAAAACGGAGTGTACTCTAAATAAACCGCGAAGCATTTTAGAGTTTTTCCTTTTATGGTGTGATATTGCACAAATGATACACAATATTCATTTAGCATTTAAAATCATGATGTCTGTTTTATTAAGTACTTGTTTTACTGGCATGTATTGCTTATTCGTTGAAGTTTTAGGAGAGACCGAATACTATAGAATAAGTATATCTACCCACAGTATGAATATAGGGGACACCGGAAACCTAACTATAACGGGGAGAACGTTATGAATCTCCCCTAAACAGTAATGATAAAAAATAAATAAATACACTGTAAATAAATTTAAACCAAAAATCGGAATTGGCAACAGGCTTTTAAATAATACTTTACGACTACCCAAGGCGCAGCTCAAATTGATTACCAACATACTTAGCGCGATTCTTCAGCTACAAAATAAGTTGGTCGGATTCATCGAAAGAGTTTCGGGACCTGCACCATGCTCAATGTCAAAATAAAACTCGGTAATAAAGACTATATAAACGTCTGTCCCAAATTAAATAAAATAACTTTTCTTAATTTCATGTTAACGTAATAATAGTATGTTCAATTCAGTAAAAACACAACATTTTCACAAAAGCTTGACCTTGTTCATCGGAACCTAGGTTCTAGGAAGCATCTCTACATTGCATTCCTCTATCATATCTCACTTATGAAAGTTATTAAAAAAACATGAGCTGGAATGAGAAAAGTTAAGACACTAATTTTGCTGGTATTTACACCTTCCATCTAGTTTCAGACAAAATAGTGTGAAATGAGTTATGCATCTTTTAAAATAGTGTAATAGTTGTGAAAGGAATAAATGTTGTTTTTTCTTATTGTTATAGGACTTTGTGGAGATTCTTACAATCACAATTGAAATATTAGGTAAAATTCATGGGGATTTGAAATGGATGTTGCATGGAAATCAGCTGACCGTAACTGGTTAATCCCTTCCTGTTGCCAACACTAAAATCGATCCGCATTAAAAACAGATCCCTCTATTTAAGGCATAATGAGAAACCAAACATCTAATATCAACCTTTATGATGAAAGTATTAATACTTATATAATATGTGCATGACCTCTGGGAGCCAGTCCGGCGCATAATCGATATCCGAGGGCTCTGTGTTTTCATTACGTACTGGACGAAGCTATTTATAGATAAATGGAGAATCTTTCTTATTACCCAACAGGGATCCCTTTATCTGGGCAGTATGAAAATATGTCTCCCATATATTCAGGAATCATCGCTTTCTTTTAAAGAGTTGTCAGTGTCAAAAACAGCTTTTATTGCGTTTATTATAAGAAGTTATATAATATCCCACTGATGATCTCCATTGTTTATCATTATCTTTTATTTCAATTCAATTAAAATGAAATTGTGCTTTCCGATCAATGATTCCAAAAACAAGTAGTCTGATCATTAACAGAATTGGCATTTAATTGCATATAAAATATACGTATAAATAAGAAATTTATTTGAATGTTTAAAATAATATTATAGGGGTTATGTTGTCACTTTTATCAAAATTGATTTCATGAAACTTGAAATTAAAGACAATTGTGCTATATTCATTTTTTTTTTAAGTGAGCATAATAATCTTGAACATCAGACAGGCTTTGTGTTGATAATGTTCTGTACTCCCGTTTTGTCATGGTTACGGGGGTCCTATATTCCAAATAATTCAGCCCTAATATTCCTTTTAAATGTGAATTTAATATACATTTTTTAACAACGTCTAAAGAACGATGTTGAATATTTTCCAAAGATAACAATCGAAACAAGAAAAATGTTTCGTACGAGAAACAATAATTCTCTCCCTATATTCGGCATAAGAGTATTGGAACTACACACTTTATTGGGATTTTTATTGTGCATGTCAAACCCTCGTCATTTAGAACCTGAAAATTTGATCATACTCCGAGTTAAGGATCACATTGGCGAGTATTGGAGTCAATGACTCACTCGTTAAGAGAAACCTCTGACCTCCGACATAAGTTTTAAATTGTCTAAGGTCGACCTATTTATCAGTGGACACCAGTGTCCGTAATCAAGCTATTTGGTGACCGGATATACGAACTGCCGCTGACCTCAGCTGATGAAGGATTGTGTGGGTAACAAGACAAAACTAAATTGCCCTACAACGATACAGGCCGATCTAACGACGACAGGCTAATTAAGTACATATACACTACTATGGACATTTTAGTGGTCACTTCATAATATTTTTAGGCTGGACTGTGGCGTTACTTTCGATTTTGGGCAATATAACATGGCGTTGTTTTGTTCTTTATATATTCCTTTGACTTAAAAAAATATCACATACGCTGTTGACTAATTGATAGTATCGATATAGATGCGTAGACATTGAACAATAACATGCGACATGATAGAATACCATGAAATAACATTAAATGTATATTGCTACATATAAAAAGTATATTGTTTTATGCAAAGTAATTTGTTTTTAGTAATAAAACATGACATTGTATATTGTTATATAAATATAGCATCATATATTGAACTATGGACATTATACATCTAACATTTCCATACACAGTAGACATTTGTCAAAATAACTTTACGAAAGACAAGTGACAATTCCTGGCCGAAGGTGAAGGGAAAATTGATATCGGGCTTCCCGTGTCTGTAAATGACCCTCCTAAGCATGGTGTATACCGATAGTTAAGACAACATAAAAGCAAAACATGACTGATGAAGTCTAGGGATCTATTTGGAACGATAGCATTATATTATCTCGCAGACTAAAAGTTGATCTAGCAACTACCATTCATTTTCCTAGTGGCGGCTGTGATACGTGTTTCCATGGCTACGTTTGTTTTTTTGGCAAATACCAAACGTCTAATAGTCTCGATATACGAGGACAATAGCGTAGCCTGCTTACAGGTTTGCGTTATTACTTATGTAGCGTTCCGACCTTCTAAATCTTGGTTAATAAGGGTCGCAACAAATCTTAAATATTGGTCAAAAAAGAAAATAATATGCAATTTTCTTTTATCCTCATTAAAACGTTACATATGATATGGTCATGTTATAATTTTGCCAAACTTTGTATCCGTCATTTTCTGGTGACCATCAGTTACAAACACACATCAACCAACCAAATCTGGGATTTCCAATATCAAACAATGTCCTTCGTAAATTTTCGTAATGTGGGTTATTTGAAAGAGTATGTCGTATCAACCTATTCTTTTTGTGTTTTCTGATCTCCAACGTCAGTGTTCGGGAGTTTTAATTATAAGTATAATTAAAGGGAACATACTGTATATCGAATGTACTAGGCTAATAAATCCAATATGGCAGTGCCTTTGCCGTTGTTATCAATGCTAGGCTAAAGAAAAAAATCGTTTTTGTGAACTCACGTAGGACTATGCTCAAATAATCATGGTCAAGTGATGTTAATATTTCGGTAAAATCGGGTGCAGAAAAATTGCAATGTATCTAAGGCACTTGACATGCATATACAGGGCCTTGTAGGAAGACCGAAAAGCTAGCTAAGAAATCGCACAAATACATAATTGTTCGTCATAAGGAAATCAAATCTACATGTTAATATAACAGATTTTTAAAACAAATACTTACATTTCGGTTGTCTGACTGTTAATTATTATTGAACGTCGACCTCAGATATGTTGTTGATGTAATAGAAACATTGTTCCAATTGTATTGCATTCCAATGATTTGGATTTGTTTTGTTTGATTTTGTTATACATCCTCTGAACAGCTAAGGTAATTTAAGGATGTGCTTCCATGTGTGTTGTGTATGCATGCTTGCGTGTGTGTGTGCCTGAGACGGGGTATGTTGGTTCAATTGCCACCTTGTGATAGCGCGGATCTGATGCCGACTGTATAGTGCTATCTCACTGAAATAACATCACATTATACTGACAACAGGGGAACCAGTTGTTGTCATTACCTACAATGCTGAACGTTACGGAGGAAATAACAATTACCAGTTTTAAAGACTTTGGTATGTCCCGGCCTGGGTACAGAACCCATTGCCTTCCTCACCTGGGCGAACGTTCAACATTCAAGTCAAAAGTGAGGTGTTGCCAAGCAAAGTGCTAGGAAATAAAAGGTAGTTAAAAGTAGAAAGAACTATACGTATCCCAAATATTGCAATGGGTGCAGCAAATTTATTTTGGTCGCTTTTGTGTCCCCAAATAGAGGACACCAAAGCAAATCCCCAATTCTGCAGGGGGTTCCTTCATTAGTCGTCTCTTACGATACATGCTGTGGGTAACAGCAGGTGTATTCTTTACTCGATCCCCGACCTACGGGGTGGCATTCTAATGACGTCAGATCGTTTACACTGTCCATGGTACCAGTTTTATACTGGATGACAATGTATGTCGTTTTATTTTTTGACTTTGAGCAGCAAACCATAAAACAGTTTATACAGTACTTATGTTTAACGTTGAGGTGTAAAACAGCACTTCTATCAAATGGACGGATTAACATAACTCCTTGACAGTATGATAACCTGGCAAAATTCAAAAAACGATTCAACCACCTACATCCAGTTACCGATCTATCAACATATTTAAAACCTTACAAGGTATATGGCAACACAGTAAATATAGAAAGATAAATCAGATAGAAGCTTCAATTATTAATGTCAAACAATGAATATTGTTTATTTCTTTAAATCTGGGAAACAGTTTGACAAACTCTTTTTGCGACAAAGGAGATGAAGGAGTAATCATCAAAGTATCATTATTTCATTTAAACTTACGTCTCATATATTTTTCGAATCTTTGTAAAATAAACATCTTGGATATTTTTTCACATTACCTTCAGTAGATTAACTGCATTTTAAAAATAGTATCTAACTGTGTCTAAGCTTCAGATATATAGAGGACAGAACTGAAACAATAATATCTAACTGTGTCTAAGCTTCAGATATATAGAGGACNTATCTAACTGTGTCTAAGCTTCAGATATATAGAGGACAGAACTGAAACAATAGTATCTAACTGTGCCAAAGCTTCAGATATATAGAGGACAGAACTGAAACAATAATATCC
>NW_018404876.1:0-141 GCF_002113885.1 Mizuhopecten yessoensis | reverse complement strand
AAGCTTCAGATATATAAAGGACAGAACTGTAACAATAGCATCTAATTGTGTTTAAGCTTCAGATACATAGAAGACAGAACTGGAACAATAGTATCTAACTGTGTCTAAGGTTCAGATATATAGAGGACAGAACTGAAACAA
>NW_018404875.1:4237-5476 GCF_002113885.1 Mizuhopecten yessoensis | reverse complement strand
TTAATCTCGCTAGTATCTTTGTCTGAGTTTGAACACAGATGAACTGAGTGTAATATGTTTATGGGCATGTATCGGAGAGAGTTTACTTTGTGTTTCTATAATTATACAGTGGTTTATGCTAAAGGAAGGGATAAGTGACTGATTAGTTTGATTTTGCCATGAGGCCCTCCAAGGAATAACTGTTGTGATGGCCACGGCGTAATCTGTTCGTTCCTCTGTCGGTACTCGGGGTCAAATGAGATACGTGCGCTATTACATTTACATATTTTATAATATTCCCGGGTTCAGTAAAATGGTTTGATTTAATTATATTGCTGAATTAAACAATTTTTTTGTTTTTACATGCAAGATTTGAATTAGTACTAATATGAATACCCGGCCTCCTCTGGCGCGNGTATAAAAAAAAATCTCGTCATCAGAAAGCTACGTTATCGCAGCTAGATTAAAAATGTCAAAATGACGGTTGAGTATGAATAACTGAGGAAGGAGAACTATTGGACAGTAACTCACAGAGTTATTGCCCTTTGTAATAATATTATTATTGGACCTTGTAAACACGATAACTTGAATAAATGTTGACGGAGTTCAATGAAACTTTGTCCGGTAATTATTTGACGGTAACCTGCAGAGTTATTGCCCTTTGTCATTATATTATTATTTATCCCTGTGATGTTGATTGACATTACACAAGAATAGATATAAATTCATGTGGTCCACAGGGTCCAACAATAATAGAATTACCAAGGGGAATAATCAGTTATAGTCAAATTAGTCCGGTATTCAAACCCATCCAATATCTCATTGATACAAAGCTGTATACAAAGTTTCATCAAAATCGGTTCATATTTACTAAAGTTATTGTGTTCACAAGGAAAAATTAATGGACGATGTAGCAAGGTCACTCGATCGGACCGACGAAAATAATGAATTGGCCCCTGGATGACAGTCCTAATTTGAATCGGATGTCAGGTGACAGTTAAGGCCCATGGGCCTCTTTGTTTTTAGCTCACCTGGCCGAAGGGCCAAGTGAGCTTATGGCATGGTGCGGCATCCGGTGTCCGTCCGGCGTCAACTTTTTACTTTAAACAACTTCTTCTCAGTAACCAAAAGGCCTAGGGTGATGATATTTGGCCAGAAGCATGCAGGGATGAAGGGCTTCCAAGTTTGTCCAAATAAATGACCTTGATTTATATTCAAGGTCACAGGGGTCAAATATATTTTAAACCTTTAAACAACTTC
>NW_018404875.1:0-141 GCF_002113885.1 Mizuhopecten yessoensis | reverse complement strand
TCAAATGAATGACCTTGATTTATATTCAAGGTCACAGGGGTCAAACAGGTTTAAAACTTTTAAACAACTTCTTCTGAATAGCCAAGAGACCTAGAAGGATGATATTTGGCCAGTAACATGCTTGGATGAAGGGCTACCAAG
>NW_018404874.1:4593-4726 GCF_002113885.1 Mizuhopecten yessoensis | reverse complement strand
AGGACGAGGTGGCTATGTCACTGGTAAGGAAGAGGTGGCTGTGTCACTGGTAAAAAAGGGGTGGCTATGCCACTTGGCTATGTCACTGGTAAGGAAGAAGTGTCTATGTCACTGGTAAGGAAGAGGTGGCTAA
>NW_018404874.1:0-141 GCF_002113885.1 Mizuhopecten yessoensis | reverse complement strand
TGGTAAGGAAGAGGTGGCCATGTCACTGGTAAGGAAGAGGTGGCTATGCCACATGGCTTTGTCACTTTTAAGGACGAGGTGGCTATGTCACTGGTCAGGACGAGGTGGCTATGTCACTGGTAAGGAAGAGGTGGCTGTGTC
>NW_018404873.1:1630-1788 GCF_002113885.1 Mizuhopecten yessoensis | reverse complement strand
CTGTAATACAATAACATGCGTCATTTAGGTCGGTAATACAATAGCACACGTCATGTATATCTGTAATACAATAACACACGTTATGTAGGTCTGTAATACAATAACACATGTCATGTAGATATGTAATACAATAACACACGTCATGGAGGTCTGTAATG
>NW_018404873.1:0-141 GCF_002113885.1 Mizuhopecten yessoensis | reverse complement strand
GTAGGTCTGTAATACAATAACACAGGTCATGTTGGTCTGTAATACCATAACACACGTCATTAAGGTCTGTAATACAATAACACACGTCATGTAGGACTGTAATACAATAACATGCGTCATTTAGGTCGGTAATACAATAGC
>NW_018404872.1:3455-3608 GCF_002113885.1 Mizuhopecten yessoensis | reverse complement strand
ATGTCCCTAGGAATACCAACTACAGGAAAATGCTTGTACAACTAGTAAACACTTACTCCGAGAAATTGTCTGTCTCTGCAAAGTGGACACATTCTACAGGAAACTATCTGTCACCACAACTGATAAATATATTCTATAGGCAAATATCTGTAC
>NW_018404872.1:0-141 GCF_002113885.1 Mizuhopecten yessoensis | reverse complement strand
GTCAGCGAATAAGTTACAACGCTTCCGATTATATGGCGTTAATAAACTCTAACATTGATTATTGGGTGCTATGTCAATGCCATTGTTACTGTACTAATGTCCCTAGGAATACCAACTACAGGAAAATGCTTGTACAACTAG
>NW_018404871.1:957498-959917 GCF_002113885.1 Mizuhopecten yessoensis | reverse complement strand
AATTCCTGTAACTGAGCTAGATAGGGCTATCTCAGTCGAGGACTAAGATGCTGTAAAACAATGGGATGTTACAGAATCTTAGCCCGACATATGTCTGTGTATCTTTCCACCATACTGAAATACGGATACACCCCAGTTGGGGTAGGTATACTCGCTGGAATCTCCTATGTAACTGGTACGAACCATTAGGGAAACGTCACATAACTAAGGAAACCCTACATATACAGTTTCCAATAATTAGCAAGACAAAACACTAGGTAAGCGCGTTTCTGTGGTACAATCTTTTTCGGATACCCATGAATGATAAGGTACGTATTCCGTCTTTGCGTATTGCAGAGTTATCTTCTCTTGGGAGCAGGTATTGATTGTTACGTTATTGGTTTGTGAGAGTAACGTCATCAAGTTTTGAGAAAACGACGAATTTTTTTTCACACAAACCAATGACGTAACAATCAATACCTGCTCACAAGAGAAGACAACTCTGCAATATGCAAAGACGGAATTGATTAATGATAAAGATACAGACCTGCCCTATTTGTATTGGATTCCGAAATGTCACAAGAATCCTTATAAATGAAGTTTTATCACTGGTTCATCTAGTTGTTCATTCAAGCCATTATCTTAACTTCGCACTACCATCTCCTGATCAATCTTCAGCGTTGCTTCCCCCCAAAAAGATTTTTTTTAACTTTTCCAGTCATTACACTTTCATACATGCCTAACCAAAGTGTTCAAATTCATATATGCCGACGATGTAACGATCTTCATATGACAAGAAATTTATAAACCACGTCGGCCGTATATACTCTTCTGCTTCAGCCGCTTTCATCGATCTTTACTTACAACATAACCAACAGGGAAGGTTTACTTCTAATGTGTACGAAAAGCGACCCCGTTTCTGTGACATTACTTAAAATTGACTTAGATTTAAACGTGTTCGTCGATGAAGCAGAAGTCGCCTACTATATTGTCTTATCTTCCTTGTCCCTTTCCAATGGTGTTCATGTAAATATTTCATTTGTTCATAACTGCCTTATTTTTTATTGATTTTGATCGAAAACTTTTGCAACCACCTCTCTAATGTTCGGTATGCTACTAAGTTTGTTTACGTGGAGCTGCTGTAGCTGTTTCAGATAGCTAGTCGCGTACTTCGATTTCGCTATGACATATTCTTGGGATGCATATAGTTAAAGTGAGTGTTACCCCTGGATAGGATCAGGTAATATAATTATGTTCGTTTATGCGGAATAACTGGTTTGTTTTTAAATTTTCGGGTATTAATCCTGGCGGACCAATACATGAACACACTCGTTCTAGCTGGCTTATGGGGCATAAACAATGCTACAAAGCTAGATTTACTTGTCTGTATCAATTTCCATCATACTTAAATACTGATACAACCCAGTTTTTGAAGGTATATATAATTTCCATGTTGTAGAAAGACGAAAAACTAGGTAATCGCGTTTCTGTTTAACATAGAGGATATTCAACATTGTCTTAAGTTATACCAAATGTATTTCACGAGTGTGACTAATATTTTGATATCTTTCACAAGTGAAATATTAGCCACACTCGTGAAATACATTTGGCATTACTGAAGTCACTGTAATATACTGTAAATTGGAATAGTTCGCGCTACATATGGCGAAAGATGTACCAAGGCAAAGGACCTCTGCCACCATGAACCAGTTTAGAACCATATCATTTCGGAGTGTAGAAGGGAAACTCTTTCTCACCATACTTGCAAGAAGGATGGCAACGTACTTTACTTTGTAAATATAAACTATTTTTTGTATTGCTTTTACAAAAATGATGAAACAAGTTTTTTTCAACTCATATTAATATTTTTTGTTGGCCCGGATTTTAGCGAGCTTGGGGTCTTAATAATGGAGGAAACCGGTGTACCCGGAGAAAACCAAAGTAGACGGGCAGATGACACCATACCTTATACGTCTGATCGGGTAATCGAACCCTGGCCGCCTTGATGAAAGGCGAGTGCGCTATCCACTGCGCCTACCGACCACCCTCGACCTTCAATGAGTACTTGACTTTCAATGAGTACATCGAGTCTTGTGAACAGAGAGTCCCAAGATCCCCAGATGTACATCATTTTCATTAAAACCATTACTAGATTTTGATTGATGATACAAGTAGACGTTTCGTTTGTCTGTTCGAACAATAACAACCTTAAAGCATAATCTGTGTCTATGTGTTAACAATTTTATTTGTTTAATTGCTACAAATTGTTGAGAAGGCGTAAATAATGTTGTAATAACTTGTGCCTTATCCTTTTGATACATTTCCGACGATAGAATATGTGTCCAAAACAGTCTTTCGGTCTACTTTGTCCTAAACCTGATACTCAAAATCACCGCACTATTTTCTCAAAAATAAAACACTACAAAAATTTAACTTTGTA
>NW_018404871.1:954410-954843 GCF_002113885.1 Mizuhopecten yessoensis | reverse complement strand
ACAACATACTGCCCACAAGTCTACCGCGTTTGTAAAGCAGGAGTAATCCTTTGGGCATCTCCTTGAATTGGGACCACGGCCACAAAACAACTGCTTTCCGTTCCCGTCAGTATAGGGCGATCCATGGATGCAGCACGCTGTTTTACTTGTTGGGGAACATGGTTCTGGAAAAAAATCGCCCGAAGCTATTGTTTTTCATTTTGTTTTGTATAATATAAGGTTATATTTACTAGTTCATACTCTGTAACTGGAACTTTCAGTTGTTTTCGATAGAATTTTTGTAAACTCTGATGCGATAATTAAATTGTCTAAACGTCAGAGTGTTTTTTTGTTTTGCTTGTGAGATAATATGACTTATTTTTGATTATTTTTGTTCAATTTGTTTTTTTCATTGAACTCGTTTTATATAGATACAGAAAAGGACTTCAGTGAG
>NW_018404871.1:952317-953197 GCF_002113885.1 Mizuhopecten yessoensis | reverse complement strand
AAAAATCACCCGAAGCTATTATTCTTCATTTTGTTTTGTATAATATAGGGTTATATTTACGTGTTCATCCTCTGTAATTGGAACTTTGAGGTGTTTTCAATAGAATTTTTGTTAACTCTGATGCCATATTTAAATTGCCTAAACGTCAGAGTGTTTTTTTGTTTTGCTTGTGAGATAATAATTATCACTTATTTTGATAACATTTGTTCAATTTGTATTTTTCATTGAACTCGTTTTATATATAGATACAGAAAAGGACTTTAGTGATAGGTTTTAAACATAACACTATAGAGACAACGACTTAAGTGGTAGGTTTAGAAACAGCGCACTATAACGAAAATGAATTTAGTGGTAAGTTTGGAAACAAAACTCTGTACAGAAAACGAATTTAGTGGTAGGTTTGGGAAAACACATTGTACAGAAAACGACTAAAGTGGTAGGTTTGGAAATAACACACATGACAGGAAACGACTTTAGTGGTAGGTTTTTAAAAACACACTGTTTAGAAAACGACTTCAAGATTTCAAATATGATTTTATATTGTAACGTTAAAGAGTACCTGGTGTTACTTTCTTGGCAGAACAACATACTGCCCACAAGTCTACCGCGTTTGTAAAGCAAGAGTAGTCCTTTGGGCATCTCCTTGAATTGGGGCCACGGCCACAAAACAACTGCTCTCCGTTCCCGTCAGTATAGGGCGATCCATGGATGCAGCACGCTGTTTTACTTGTTGGGGAACATGGTTCTGGAAAAAAAATCGCCCGAAGCTATTGTTCTCCATTTTGTTTTGTATAATATAAGGTTATATTTACGTGTTCATACTCTGTAACTGGAACTTTCAGGTGTTTTCGATAGAATTTTTATAAACTCTGATGCGATT
>NW_018404871.1:951278-951382 GCF_002113885.1 Mizuhopecten yessoensis | reverse complement strand
TTTGGAAACAACAAACTGTACAAAGAACTACTTTAGTGGAAAATTGGACACAACACACAGTACAGAAAACGACTTTAGTGGTAGGTTTGAAAACAACACACATG
>NW_018404871.1:944654-951229 GCF_002113885.1 Mizuhopecten yessoensis | reverse complement strand
AATTAAATTGTCTAAACGTCAGAGTGTTTTTTTGTTTTGCTTGTGCGATAATGACTTATCCCGTTACTTTCGGGACAATTCCTTAATATCGGCAGTCACGACTCAGCAGTCGATGAGTACACATGGGTTTAAGATCTCGGAACTGCTAACCAGGTTCGAGCGTGATTCACTTCCTATTTTTCCTAAGGAAATAGCCTAATGTCATTTATATCTATATATAGAACTATTTTTAGAAGGGATTTCCATGTAATTGCTTTATTGTAAAGTGACGTCAAAGTCGTATAAATGTAGGTCAATGTTTACATTAGAAACCATAACGAACTTCAGTCAGATACAATTCCTACTGCTAGAATTGAAAGAAATAAGGCTTATTGTTGAGTATCTCTATGTCAGATTTTTTTTTTAGGTCAGTATAATAGAGAAACTAAGATATATTGAAGTTTAAGTGCATATGTACAGAACAAGAGTGAGATACGTTGATATTTACTTGTATTAACCTTGCAAATGTCATGCTCGTACGGCTCCAGTACTCCTATGTATATAAATAAACATTATAGAACTGTTCATTTGGTGTTTGTTCACCGTCACTGAGTGGGTTCAAAGTAGTATCCAGATAAGAGTAGCCTTGACTACCAGAGGCTGAAGAGACCCGATTGACCAGGGGCTAAGAAGAGACCCTATTGAACAGGGGCTAAGAAGAGACCCTATTGAACAGGGGCTAAGAAAAGACCCATTTGACCAAATTATAGGCCTTGATAGAGATAGAATCGACCACGTTACACTTCCTACTTGTCATGGAAGTCACCTCACTCTGCACTTGCCAGGGAGGACAACATACTTTCCTATTGTCAAGAAAACAACACACTGCCCACTTATCACTATACACCAGAACATTTCGCCGCAGTTAAATATCGAAGGCGAATATAACACTGCACAAAAACGGATTATACCAGTAAAAGGCAAAAAATTGGCAGTGCAACAGTTATTGTATCAATCTCCCCACCTCCTATTCAAAGTTTTTTTTATATTCGTTCATAGAAATAAATCAAAGTGCCCATGGCACTGGATGCTAGGCGACATGAACTTTTACCAAAGATTTTATACTGAATCTATATATTTCTGTGGAATGAAATAACACAAAACTAGGCCCATCTCGCTCCTTTTACAAAAAAACATTATTTTATTTTACTTTTTACTTTATGACTGTATACATAATACCGCCAAAGTAATATCATACATAAACAATAGTAAAATGCAACTTCAAAGTCTTCTTATTCTGCACTTTGATTTGACTATGATATGGTTTTATCTGGCATGGTAACATGCTCAAATTGATACTCTTAACATTGATGGGAAATTTCTTGAATTATGCTGCAACATGATAATTTTTGGAAACTGCATCAGGTAAACACAGTCAAAGAAAGGAACTTTTAAATACAAATGAAATCACAATTGCTCCAATAAAGACAAACGATCATGTGTTGATGTATTCTGCTTTCATTTTCAAAATCACCAAACTAAAAGTAGTCATACTTTCTTGCCCCAGTCGAGCCCGGCTGGTGGGACATATCAAGTCGAGTTTTTACTTTAAGACGTCAAATGTAAGAAAATGAAGTGATCGATCGCGATAGCGTACGCAACTAGACCCAAGGCCGAAAATCGGCACTTCCACATGTTTTTTAAAGCGATATTTTCTTTCGATATATACCATACATACTTAGGAGATCTGCAAATATCAAGGTTTGTATTAAATCGAGCTGTGGGCAAATGACAATGATTCCGGAAACAAGTCATTAGTGCAACTAAACTGGAACTCCTTGAGTTTTTAAAATCCATACAGTAAACGGGTTTTATACAAGCACAAAAAAATCCAGAAAAACAGGTTTTCGGAAGACTTAGATTTCAATAACAATTATTGCAAAGCAAAAAATACAGTAAAAATACATAACTAGAAATGTCTATCGACAGAATTTTAAACCTCACACATGGGAAAAAGACAACGGAAAACCCTCTATTGGAATAGTTTTCAATGTAGACACGTGTTCATTATAAGGATTTAGATCATTTGATGACAACTTTTATAAACGTGTATCAAATTCAGTTTTATTTTCCAAATAATTTCTAAATTTTTGTAATAAATATGTCTTCAAATGAACGCCCTGTTTATTTAAAGACAATGCGATACTTCTGAAGAAATCGTCATGTAAACTTCATCGATATTGCTGATAACTGTTCTAAATCTATTTGGGTATTACAATGTACTTACCTGCTGTTAGCACCGAATGGAAGGATACGATTCCAAAGAAGAGGAAAGGCAGATGTAACATGGCTGTGTGAATAGAGAAATGAATGTGTTGAAACGTACATATTTTCGCTTAAATAGTTCACAGTTAAAGAAGTGAAGTCCATGAAAATAATAATTTGTAAATATTGTACATGACGGCTCTTGATTTAACTATAATCCTGTAACCCAGGCCAACAAATAACCATGAGCTTAGCATTCTTCTATAGCGGTTTATTATTTACAAAAACCTACAAATACATGATACACGACATGAACACTTATTACCATAACATACCTCACACACAATGACTGATTCAATGGTACGAGTTACATTTAACATTTAAATAAAAGCATGCATGTTTCTGCATTTACGCTAACTTACCTGGGAAAAAACGATGAACCGTGATGGAATAACGTTTGGTAGATCTGATACCGTCGAAGGCTGGTATTCGAACGATAGGTGGAATGTTTCTGCATGGAATAACAGGTTCTTAGCGTGAGCACACACTCACCCATTCACCAAATCAGTTAAGTTATCTTACACTCATATGTGTTATGCAACCTGTAGGTGTGGAAACTTACCTGTTCGGAGTTAGTCAACCCTGACTATTGTTTACCCAAATATAAAGGGCTACATATTCCCCTCCCTGATAAGATGACTTCTGGCATCTTTATTCTACCCATATATATTTACAATAAAATAGGAAAATGTATACAAAGTTATGGTAATTGATCTAGAAACTAGAACTGTAAGTCAAAGGCTAACCAATACCCCGCTCCTATATAAACCAGAACTGTAAGCTAAAGGTTTACTACCTATGCATAGTCTCCCACCAGTAATGATTTCTTTAATAAATGAGCTGTACACTTTCTAAAGAATATAAGTCATTAAAATATTTCCTGTACTCCCTCCAAATGCCAAAACATACTTGCAAACCAAATCTTGTAAGCCCAAATGAACGAGGTTTGCTGAAATGGTTCTAGTAGTTAAGGAAGAGATGTAAGGACAAACAGTTTTAAGAAAGGACCATAACTCCTAAAAAAAGGGTCGAAATAAAACAATACTATAATGCACGACATCAGGGGGTATTTACCATATATGTAAACTTTTATTGAAATCGACAGAGTAGTTGCAGACAAAGGTTCATAACTCATTTTTAAACATCAGGTAGAAATAATAGGCCGCATAGTGTTGGGGGAGTTGTATGGACAAGTATTTTTCAACAAAGGGCAATAACTCCGTATAAATATCATAATGAACAAAATAATGCCAGTTCCAGTTGTTTTACTTCGATGAGCATTTGTCCTTTTCAAATTAATCTTAACTTTGTTTTGGGAAAAGAGTGGTCAGACTGATAGCCTGCATCTATTGTTAAGTTTATTGCATTTGATAATAACTTTTCTGAGAAAATATCAAGCCTTGACTGTTTTGTTGGGTTTGACTTTTTGGCGTTTGTTCACCGTCACTGAGTGGGTTCAAAGTAGTATCCAGTTCAGAGTAGCCTTGATTACCAGAGGCTGAAGAGACCCGATTGACCAGTTTATCTTTTGTGGTTAGGGTGATACTCTCTTNTTTTGGGAAAAGAGTGGTCAGACTGATAGCCTGCATCTATTGTTAAATGTATTGCATTAGATAATAACTTTTCTGAGATTAGGAAAATATCAAGCCTTGATTGTTTTATTGGGTTTGATTTTTTGGCGTTTGTTCACCGTCACTAAGTGGGTTCAAAGTAGTATCCAGTTTAGAGTAGCCTTGATTACCAGAGGCTGAAGAGACCCGATTGACCAGGGGCTAAGAAGAGACCCGATTGAACAGAGGCTAAGAAGAGACCCGATTGACCAGGGGCTAAGAAGAGACCCGATTGAACAGGGGCTAAGAAGAGACCCGCTTGAACAGTTTATCTTTTGTGGTTATGGTGATACTCTCTATGAATGTCCACTAAATTATAACTTTCAATTATTTCTAGAACCTTATCCCTCGCTTTAGGATTATTTATATTTTTGTTACTACTATCATAGTCCAGATCAGGATTTATCACTAGATTAAAATCTCCACTAATGATCACTCATTACTAAAGCTGTCTATAGTATTAATCAATTTATTGTAAAAGTCAGGGTCACCAGAGTTTTGGCCATATAATGTTATCAATGTAATGTTTATGTTTTTAATTCAATGTCAATAGCTAAGAAGTTGCATGTCAAGTCTTTCCTTTCTATTTTTAACTTTAAATTCAAAATTACAGGTATTACTAAATAGAATAGCAACCACTCTGGCATTAGGTTTATAAGAACTGAAAAAAAAACTCTCTTAGGAAAGAAAACGTTACCCTTTTAATCTCCCAGTCCCTGACATTTAGCTGGTATTATAGTTAAGTCATCCATATTTTAAAAGTTTAATGTATTACAATGAGCAGAGTCTAAGAAGAAGTAAAAAAAAAAGTTCCAATCACCATCCAATGGAGGAAAAGAAGAAAGAAGAGAGATTTATAAAATACAGAAAATTTACATTTCTTGTTAGTTAAAGTACAGACTACTGCTCACAGTGTATAGCTATATGTAATCTGTTTAAAAATATATCTGTTACGTGGCTCTGCAGGCGTAGTACGAATTTAAACGAGCCATGTGACAGATGATTTAATAAGATTGCAGCTTATACATTGCCGCATTTACTAACCATCTCAAAATCAAGATGATTTTTTTATAAGTTATAGATTTATATATGACCAAAGTTGAAAATATATTCGCCCATCGATTAGAAATGTATACAGTTCTAGTGATAAGTATACACCTGAGCCGAGGCTACGTGGAAACAAGCTGCTGATGTCTAACTTGCAGTATATTAAAGTACAACTTCCAGATTCAATACCGTCCTATATTTCACTAGCTATCAATATACTGTATATATATATATGTGTAGTTGTTGCATACATACCCCGTGTGTGTCAAAATACGGCGAATGGTACAAGCTGAAGCTGTAACAAATTTCCGTGATTATTTTACTAGCATATGGGAAGTTCACGAAAAAACACCCGGAAGTAGTATACAATATTTTAGAAACGACTAAGTGACGGTTGTTCGGATTTTCACACTACATTATACGTCTTTTTAAATATGGATATTCCTGTGAACACCACAATTATTCATTTAATTGAATAGTATTATCAAGCACACGACGATCGATAAACTGGTGCAGTAAGTACATAGCAGTAGATAAGTTCTAACAATTAATTAACTGATAAATATCGTATGAAATAAAGCATGAAATCAACTCGCGTATCTGTACACACGCTGGACAAACATCGAAAAGTAAACCGAAAACGCACTCAAAGTGAAGAAACATTAAACACTTATTAGTATAATACATGTCCGACAAAAACACAGAGGGCGGTATACCAAGGACTCTATATTTGCCATTTAGAGCCCCTGGCGGCCGCATTGGCCTAGTGTCAACTACCGATCAGAGAATTCTCGCGATTCATTGGTCGTCCAATAAGGATGCATCCTCCAAGGGATGAATGACAACAAGTTTTCCTTCCGCGCTGTATAAATTGGTTAACTTTTGTCAGTTCCTCAAACACGGTAAATCCTGTCCCTTTTAGCTTTTTCCTGGCTTGTTAAATTTCATGCTTTTTCGGCCTGTGAGTTGATTTCACAATAATGTATCTCAGTTATCGTCCCAGTCGATGAACTATGTCGATGTCAGATTCGTCCAGGGGCACCTCAAGCTTTTCGTTTACAATTTCCCAGCAACAGCAACCGCAGCCGCACCATCACCACTCCTTCTTGGCAGACCCATCACGAATATAATACAACTTTGGTGTATAAAAAGTTAGGGATTTTCAAACACCTATGTACATGTAGCACTGTGTTACCACAAACATATAGGTGAGCAGTAGTCACCGTGGGTAACCGTATAGTTAAACCAAGAGCCAAATAAGGAAGGGGAGAAGACAACCAGTAATATAAGTCTTGAAAACAGAAATGTTATTTAAAAAAATATTCCTAAGAGATAACTTGATAATGGCTCTATTATTACAAAGCAAGATGATAATTAAGCTAAAACTAAGTATTTTTATGAAAATTTATATGATGGTAGAGAAAACATAGAAGATGTTAATATTGAAGTCTTTGTTAATTTTGAAAAAATATTCCAAAACTAAATGAAGTTAAATCTAAAACTTTAGAAGTTTTGATATCAGTTGAGGAACAGGCAAAAAATAAAAAATAAAAAATAAAAATAATAATAGAAATCAAGGCAATGAGCAGTGACAGTGCCCCCCCCCCCCCCCCC
>NW_018404871.1:931613-943592 GCF_002113885.1 Mizuhopecten yessoensis | reverse complement strand
TATACAATTGTTTCATGGCTATTTGGGGAACAGTCAAAACTATCATCCCGAGGTAGGGGGAAGCCCTGGGGAACTGTTTGCCCGAGGCCGCTAGGCCAAGGGCAAACAGTTCCACAGGGATTCCCCCTACCGAGGGTTGATAGTTTTGGCTGTTCCCAAAATAACCATGAAACAATTGTTTTATTACCAAATAAAAATTAGTATCAATGCTGCATGCAATATTGCCATTGCTTCAACACTGAGTTGCGGTCACCGCAACGCTTGAACGGGCTCTCGAGGGGGGATTTCTGCGCATCGAATTCGCGCCGGGTAACAGTTCGCTCTGACCGGGAAAACAGTTTTGACTGTTTCACCCCTACAGCCGAAATTGGACAAATACAGCAGAAATTGGACAAAAGGCCAGAAACAGTCAAAAATGACTAATTATAATTTATATAGACTATTGGGTGATAAAGGTAGTTTAGTCTAGCGTAATGTATAAGATGGACAACAAGTGCTTACAAGCCTGTTTACAAATACCCCCTTAAAGTGTACCCTGCGCGAAATTAGTAAAAATCGGTCAGCTCAATGCCGAGATATTGAAGTGTAAAGTGTACGATTTTAACCGGTCCTTCTATTTCTAATAAGCATAATCGTAATTTCGGGTGAACGGGACACTTTTTGTCTGGACTGCGGAAGCAGTAACCGAGCATAGATGTAATATGTTCCGGTCTTTTTATCCGCTGCCGATTTTTTTTAACATTTTATTTTTATCATATTGTTCAAATATAAACATATAGATGTTTGACGAAGTCATCGATTTTTTGCATGACTAGAGTGTGTCTTTTGGCTGACGGGTTGGTTTTGACGACGTCATCGAGTGTTTTGGCTTTCGTTAGAACTTTGACGACGTCATCGAGTTTTTGCATGACTGTAGAGTGTGTATTTGGACTAACGGGTTGGTTTTGATGACGTCATAACCAGAAGTGAAAAGTGCAAACTTGTTAAACGAAATTGGAAAGACAGTAATATATCCGGAAATTTTAAGTCATTTTGTTTTTTTGGAGTCGTCCTGTTTTGGATTCATTCTGTTTTTTGGAGTCGTCCTGTTTTTCAAGTCATCTTATTTTTTTGGAGTTATCCATTTTGATGTCTTTTACTTGAAATATTCTGCTTTCCAACGAAAATGTATTTTTTTGAGGTTTATTAATATTTTTCTGACAAGTATTTTCCCTTTTTTTTTTTAACAAATAAAGTATTTTTTTATTAACATATTGATATTTTAACGAAAAAGACATCTTACAGGCTGAACGAGCTGATACGCGTGTATGGCGTGATTTGATCTGTTTTTGGAGTCATTCTGTTTTTTGGAGTCGTACTGTTTTTGGAGACATCCTGTTTATTGGAGTTATCCTTTTTGATGTTTTTTACTTGAACTTTTCAAAATTTCAACGTAAATGTAGAAAAAATTTAATTTTTTTTTAAATATTTTTCTAACAAATTAAGGTTGTTTCCCTTTTTTTCAAACAAATTAAGTATTTTTTTATTAATTTATCGATATTTTAACGTCAAAATAGATTTTTGTCATCAGTTTTTTCATGCTGAACGAGCTGAACGGGCTGATACACGTGTATGGTGTTATTTGGTATTTTGGAGTCATCCTGTTTCTGGAGTCATTCTGGTTTTTGGAGTCGTCCTGGTTTTGGAGTCATCCTGTTTTTTGGAGTCCTTCTGTTTTTTGGAGTCATTCTGTTTTTTGGAGTCATCCTATTTTGGAGTTTTCCTGTTTGGCATGCCAGGGCTATCTTGATTCCAATCTCGTGTAATGTAATGATGACAGAAAATGGTAACGGGTCCCCCAGGTTGTTTATCATTTATTATGAAAACTGTAAATAACCCATATTAAACAGTGTACCATCGATAACTCATTGTAGCCAGCTTTTCTCTTTAATGCTTTTATGAGCAATAACAAATTTTAACCGTCAAAATCAAGATGGCCACCTGTCAACAATTTCGTTTATTCCATCTGTCACAGAATTAAACGTGCATAATAAATAACCAAGGGGAACCTACGTAACAAATGTGAGAAAGATCCATCTAGTACTTTCTTAGAAATAGCGATAACAAACATTCATTGTCAAAGTACAAGATGGCCGCCAGTCAGCCATATTGCTGATCCGATCGGTCTTAAAAGGAAACATGCACAACTAAAGACCAAGGGAAACGTACATATCAAACTTCAAAAGATCAATCTAGGACTAAGGGAAATAGTGATAACAAACCTTCACTGTCAAAATCCAAGTTTTTATCCGATCAGTGTCAAATATCAATATGCATAAATAGTCACCATGGGAAGTATTAATGCGAAATATGAGAAAGATCCATGGGGTTATTTTTGAGAAATAGTGCTTACAAACTGTGACTCAATAAATTAAAGATGGCGCCTATCGGCCATCTTGGTTTTTCGATCAGTATCAAAGTTGGATATGCATAACTAGAGACCAAGGGAAACCTTCATGTGAAGTTTGAGAAATATCCCTTTGGTACTTTCTGAGAAATAGCGCTAACAAGAATTATTAAAGGACGGACGGAATGACGGACGAACGGACCACGGACGCAGTAGTGAAAAATGTATAAAAATACTAGATGCCCATTACTTTCAAAAAATGTTTACAGGTTTTATAAAAAAATCACAAAGTGGAAAATTGTACAAGATTGGTATTTTGCTACTTATTTATTCAACAACCAATATCATACCAACATACCAAAAGAAAGAAAAATAACACAGGTAAACATATGACGTCACCTGAAGTCAACCAGTGCAAACCCCCCTAAATCATCCCCTATACTAATGGGGGTAGGGGTAACATGATTTAAATTTCCGAGATACAAACATAACGAAAAAACGAGCACACGGACATACAATTTTCTTTGTGTTTTTTTATTTTCTCATATTCTCCTTTTGCCAAAATTCCATATAAGAAAACAAGATTAATATAAGAAATGTTTGATGTCACAGCCTCTGTACCATAAACGCGTGGAACTTTTCGTAACGCATTTGTACACAGGCTGGATCAACAGGCCAACAGACAGTCTCAAGTCTCAAGGCTGTGTACCCGGCAGGGGCAGCCCCATATACTGAAAAGTATGAAGGAAAAACAATAAAATACCGGAGTGTTAACAAAACTTGAATTCGAATTCAAAAAAGAAAATGACCTTTGAAATAGTACAAGGAGAATAAGACAGGGTGTTCCGGAAGGGTAAGCGTTTTCTGTGCCATCGATGACGTCCGCTATGTAAATCTAAGTCGAATCCAAGTAATGCCACGTCATCACATTGAGAACTCCGGTAGTGATAATAAAACAATAAAAGTATCACATTTAATTTCTCAACCTTTTAATAACAAACTTGTATTTAAAGATTACATTTTATCATATTAGTATTTTATGTAGAATTTTCATATAAAACAAAGATTTGGGGGAAATACGGATATTCTCAGGTATTGTTGATACGGAGTGGGACTAAAGGTCTGACATTAAATTACACATTTTGATATTATAAATGTTTAATCTTACTTGCACAATATTCGTACATCTAACCGTCTCTAGAATTCCAAAAATAACAACATAAAGGTTCCAACTTCTTTTCCTTAAATTCACGATATATTTCCCCGTGGAATTCATTAGTTTTCTGGAAAAGGCACAGTAAAGTAATTGATTTGGAATATATATATTGTGAGGACATTTATCTTCGTTTATCTAAAATAATTGTTGTGTGCCTTTTGGTCGTCGTGTATTCAATGCATAGCCCTTTAACAATTGCCTAATGCACAATTCCAAAAATACCGTACTAAGTACTTGTATATATAACTTACAAATATTTTACACTGTAATGTTTTAATACGTACCCGTTTATTCAGGACAACACACTGCCCACCTGCCTGCTGCATCATTGCAGCAGAAATATGTTTTTGGACATACTTTTCTTAAGGGGCCATCGCCGCAATACCATAGCTCCTCGTACGTGTCAACTAAGGGCTGGAAACCGCTGCAGCACGCTGGTTTGCTTGTTGTGAAAGATGGTTCTGGAAATTCTAATATAAAAAATTGTTACTTTTGATGCAATATCTAAATTCGTGGTCTAAACGTCACAATGTTTTTTTGTTTTGCTTGGGAGATATTATGACTGATTTTGATAACTTCTGGGAACACTATCTTCATTCGTTCAGGTTTAGAAACATCACGCAACAGAAAACGATTTTAGTGATAGGTTTGGAAACAACACACAACAGAAAACGACTTAAGTGGTTGGTTTGGAAACAACACTCTGTACAGAAAACGACTTAAGTGGTAGGTTTATAAACATCACACAACAGAAAACGACTTAAGTGGTAGGTTTGGAAACAACACTCTGAACAGAAAACAACTTTAGTCGTAGGTTTAGAAACAACACTCTGTACAGAAAAAAACTTTAGTGGTAGGTTTGGAAACAACACTCTGTACAGAAAACGACTGCAGTGGTAGGTTTGGAAACAACACACTGTACAGAAAACGACTTTAGTGGTAGGTTTGGAAACAACACTCTGTACAAAAAACAACTTTAGTGGTAGGTTTGGAAACAACACTCTGTACAGAAAACAACTTTAGTGGATGGGTTGGAATCAACGCTCTGTACAGCAAACAACTTTAGTGGTAGGTTCGGAAACAACACTCTGTACAGAGAACGACTTTAGTGGTAGGTTTAGAAACAACACTCTGTACAGAAAACGACTTTAGTGGTAGGTTATAAACAACACACTGTACAGAAAACAACTTTAGTGGTAGGTTTGGAAACAACACACTGAACAGAAAACGACTTTAGTGGTAGGTTGTAAACAACACACTGTACAGAAAACGACTTAAGTGGTAGGTTGTTAACAACACACTGAACAGAAAACAACTGAAGTGGTAGGTTGTAAACAACACACTGTACAGAAAACGACTTAAGTGGTAGGTTGTAAACAACACACTGAACAGAAAACGACTTTAGTGGTAGGTTGTTAACAACACTGTACAGAAAACGACGTAAGTGGTAGGTTGTAAACAACACACTGTACAGAAAACAACTTAAGTGGTAGGTTTTAAACAACACACTGAGCAGAAAACGACTTTAGTGGTAGGTTGTAAACAACACACTGTACAGAAAACGACGTAAGTGGTAGGTTGTAAACAACACACTGTACAGAAAACGACTTTAGTAGTAGGTTGTAAACAACACAATGTACAGAAAACGACTTTAGTTGTATGTTTGGAAACAAGACACTGTTAAAATACGGCTTAAGAATTGCGAATATTATTTTATATTGTAACGTTAATGTGAAACCTGGTGTTACTTTCGCAGCAGGACAACACACTGCCCACAAGTCTGCTGTGTTAGTAAAGCAGGAATAGCCCTTTGGACAAGTCGTTGTGGAGGGGCCAGAGCCACAAAACACTTGCTCCCCATGGCTGCGGCACGTACGCTGTATTACTTGTTGGGGAACATTATTCTTGATACCGTATTCAAGTTCATGATACCTTTTGTAGCAGTGTACAGTAGAGGGCTGTGACCATGGGTGATATTTTTGTTAAATGGCTAAAACCCCTGTATAATTATGACATGTAAAAAAAATATAAAAATAAAACTGTACTAAAATTGGTATAAGCATGATGAAGTTGACTATGTGGGCTTCACATTTGTAAAGAAAATGTTTTTGGTTAGAGAATAATATTTTGGCCATTTTCCACAAGGGCTTATACACATGAAATTACTTTACAGGGTCAAAAATGGTGTTTTTTGGCATTTTGTTTTTGAAATTTTTGATTTGGTAACCATATGGGTTTCACACAAGTGACATACATAGAAAAAAAGAAGTGTATACACTTTTCAGTACTTTATATGTATCGCAAATATAATGCAGTTAACACACACATGTATATATATATATGTGTGTGTCGTGTAGGGTAAATCCGTTGTGTTTACATTTCTGAGACATGTACTTTGTTTGTTTAGAGTCAGACCATCTCTTCTGTTAACTACTTCCTTATACAAATAGAGAGAAAAAACATCTAAGAAATGTGTGCATTTTATACTTGGTTAAGCCTTATTTACACTCAGTATTTGCGTAGAACAACAAGAAAGAACAAAAAAAAATGATTTTTGGCACAATCTATTTATTCATAGTGGGAATGAATAAAGGGAAATCACTCTGCAATTCTTAAATTTGTTGAATAAATTCCTCTGCAGTCAGTAACAGACAACAAGCAAATCTCACAATACATTTAGACTAAATATCAGTGTATTTTAGCTTATAATGTGGTATCCATGGTAACCAATTAAGAAAAAAAAGCTTTTTTTTTTTAAATTTCATTATATACCAATTTACATTGTATCTATAATTTTGTTTTTGATAGATATCTTCTACAGAAACATTAAGCAGCGTGTAAAATGTCAATTATATTCAGTTCGGTAATATCAGTGGCAGAAAAGCGTTTTTTTTGTGTGTGGCGAAATTGGCTTAGCATATAGATTCCAGTGATCACTGTCATCAATGGGTAGGAACAGTAAATAGAGATGGCTATGGTGTCATACCTGTGATGATCCGGAATCGCAATCACAATCGCATGTGTCTCATCTTTGTCACAACAAATTGTGCGTTAATGTCGACCATGTCTTTAGAGCCATGCAACATCAACAGTGATAGGAGGTTTTGTATGCTTGATAGAGTATGTAGAGGGCACCGAGGCTTTGCTAATTGTATCTTTTGAATAGGGTGAGTATAGTGTTCATGACAGTTGTTAATCCCTAGTGAAATATGTGGTTTGTTTTAAAGTTCATGTCCAATGTTTGTTTATGTTGATACCATAGTTGTGTATAATACTTTGCTGGGGTGAGCTGTTTGTGTATATAGATTGTATTCTGAGTTTGCCTATGTGTCGACGTTGTTTGTATTGTGTTGTTTGTTTTCTGAGACTGTGATATCTGTCTGTGAGATCCTTTCTGGACATTTCTTTTCAGCAAGGATCCAGCCGGTGATATTTTAGGCCAATCTTCTTACTCAAGATGAGAGCTGATTGACCGGTACCTACTGTATCTGAGTGTACGGCTGAGTGGCACAGCCCATTGAAATGTTTGCCCCATAGGATGATCTTTGGTGCGTATGTAAATGTGCGGTGATTGAGGCTTTCTTTTTTGTTTGTTGTTAAAAGACCTAGAATTGTTTAGTGTAGCGATAGACAGACTGTTGTTTAGGACTGATTGTATTTTTAACTTATCTTCTGTACTGTGATGTAAATGAGGACCGTATGGTAAATATCTTGTATTGTATGATTGTAAATGTGCTAAACAGACACCAGAGTGTGCACGGCAGTTAGGAAAAGAAATACAACTTGGTAAAATGCAATACTGTTAAACGTGATAATTAAAGGAGTATTTTGTTAACTTAGTTCAAGTGCTTTTGATTATAATTAATGTTTCTAAATTGTAACTTAAAAGAAGAAAAAAAACTCAGTTTTGATCTCATTTCTTGAAATGTGAAAGATAAGTTGTGGTTGAAAACAAAAAATTTTAGAATTACAACATGTTTTTTTGTGTATTTAAACGCTTTTTAAAGAAGTTAAATCTGAAAATTAAACCAAAAAATCCAATAAAAATAGACTCAGTGATGTTTTAATTATTTCTAATTATTTTCCTACCTATCAAATACACTGTAATAAATGTTTTATATGAACAAAATATTGGATACGTTTATAAAATGTAGTTAATACGTTTCACTGAAAAGGTACCAATTAATCATGGTCCCAACGGTAGATCCTTTGAAATAAAACGGAAGCACATCGCAAACGTTGCGTAACTCGACACAAGCGTCGTCGAGGATATAGGTACCTCATAGAAACCACCGTCTAAGACGTTCTGACCGGTTTGCTGTTCTAAACACTGCACAACCTGAACGCTAAATAACAGTTCTTGAGTTTTTACTTAAAGACGTCAAATGTAAGAAATTGAAGTGATCGATCTCGATAGCATAGGCATCTAGACCAAAGGTCGAAAATTGGCACTTCCACAAGATGTTTCAAAAGTGACATTTCTTTCGATATATACCATACATAGTTAAGTATTGGATGGAATGCAACGCGAAGTAGGGGCATCAGTTCTCCAGATCATTACCAGTACATTACTAGAAACACGCTGAATTTTGTCTATGCACTATGTCTTAAGAGAACTGTAAATATCAAGGTTTGTGTTTAATCGGGCTGTGGGTAAGTTACCATGATTTCGGGAACAAGTCGTTTGTGTAACTTAACCAGTACTCGTCGATTTTAATTAAATTCATATAATTAACGGGTTTTATACACGCACAAAAAAAATCGAGAAAAACAGGTTTTCATGAGTTTTTGATTTCAATAACGTTTATTGCAAAGCAAAAAAAAAAGTAAGAATACACAACTAGAAATATCTATCGACAAACATTTTAAAACCTCACGCATGGGAAAAAGACGACGGAAAAAAACTCTATTGGAACAGTTTTTAATGAAGACACGTAAATATCATAAAGATTTAGGTCATTTGATGACAATTTTTATAAAACGTGTATCAAATAAGATAATTTCAGTTTAATAAATTATATATTTTTGTAATAAATATGTCTGCAAATGAACAGGGAGTTCATTAGAAGAGAATGCGATACTTCTGAAGAAATCGTCTTGTAAACTTCATCGGTATTGCCGATAACTGTTCTAAATCTATTTGGATATACCAATATACGTACCTGGTATTCGCCTGGTATGGACGGATAGGATTCCACAGAAGAGGAAAAGCAGATGTAACATGGCTGTGTGAATAGCGAAATGTGTTTAACACAGTTAAAGAATTAAAGTCATGAAAATAGTCATTTGTAAATAGTTTACCATTGTTACATAACGGCTCTTTATCTAACTATACTCCTGTAACCCAGGCCAACAAATAACCATGAGCTTAGCATTCTTCTATAGCGGTTTGATATTTACAAAGACCTACAAATACATGATACACGACATGAACACTAGTTAACATTACATAAATCACACAAAATAACTGATTCAATGGTACAAGTTACATTTAACATTTAGATAAAGTATACATGTTTCTGCATTCACGCTAACTTACCTGGCAATACACGATGAACAGTGATGGTATGGTGTTTGATAGATCTGATACCTTCAAAGGCTGGCATTCGAATGAGAGGTGGAATGTTTCTACAGGGAATATAAGGTTCTTAGCGTGCGCACACACTCCCCCATTCACCCAATCAGTTAAGTTCTCTCATACTCATATGTGTGACGCAATATGTAGGCGTGGAAACTTACCTGTTCGGAGTTAGTCAACCCTGACTATTGTTTACCCAAATATAAAGGGCTACATATTCCCCTCCCTGATAAGATGACTCCTGCCATCTTTATTCTACCCATACATATTTACAATAAAATAGGAAAATGTATACAAAGTTATGGTAATTGATCTAGAAACTAGAACTGTAAGTCAAAGGCTAACCAATACCCCGCTCCTATATAAACCAGAACTGTAAGCTAAAGGTTTACTACCTATGCATAGTCTCCCACCAGTAATGATTTCTTTAATGAATGAGCTGTACACATTTAAAAGTATATAAGTCATTGAAATATTTCCTGTACTCCCTCCCAATGCCAAAACATACTTGCAAACCAAATCTTGTAAGCCCAAATGAACGAGGTTTGCTGAAATCGTTCTAGTAGTTAAGGAAGAGATGTGAGGAGTTGTATGGACAAGTGTTTTTCAACAAAGGGCAATAACTCCATAAAAAAGATCATTATGAACAAAATAATGCCAGTTCCAGTTGTTTAACTTCGACTTTGTCCTTTTCAAATTCATCTTAACTTTGTTTTGGGAAAAGAGTGGTCAGACTGATAGCCTGCATCTATTGTTAAATGTATTGCATTAGATAATAACTTTTCTGAGATTAGGAAAATATCAAGCCTTGATTGTTTTATTGGGTTTGATTTTTTGGCGTTTGTTCACCGTCACTAAGTGGGTTCAAAGTAGTATCCAGTTTAGAGTAGCCTTGATTACCAGAGGCTGAAGAGACCCGATTGACCAGGGGCTAAGAAGAGACCCGATTGAACAGAGGCTAAGAAGAGACCCGATTGACCAGGGGCTAAGAAGAGACCCGATTGAACAGGGGCTAAGAAGAGACCCGCTTGAACAGTTTATCTTTTGTGGTTATGGTGATACTCTCTATGAATGTCCACTAAATTATAACTTTCAATTATTTCTAGAACCTTATCCCTCGCTTTAGGATTATTTATATTTTTGTTACTACTATCATAGTCCAGATCAGGATTTATCACTAGATTAAAATCTCCACTAATGATCACTCATTACTAAAGCTGTCTATAGTATTAATCAATTTATTGTAAAAGTCAGGGTCACCAGAGTTTTGGCCATATAATGTTATCAATGTAATGTTTATGTTTTTAATTCAATGTCAATAGCTAAGAAGTTGCATGTCAAGTCTTTCCTTTCTATTTTTAACTTTAAATTCAAAATTACATGTATTACTAAATAGAATAGCAACCACTCTGGCATTAGGTTTATAAGAACTGAAAATAAAACTCTCTTAGGAAAGAAAACGTTACCCTTTTAATCTCCCAGTCCCTGACATTTAGCTGGTATAATAGTTAAGTCATCCATATTTTAAAAGTTTAATGTATTTCAATGAGCAGAGTCTAAGAAGAAGTAAAAACAATGTTCCAATCACCATCCAATGGAGGAAAAGAAGAAAGAAGAGAGATTTATAAAATACAGAAAATTTACATTTCTTGTTAGTTAAAGTACAGACTACTGCTCACAGTGTATAGCTATATGTAATCTGTTTAAAAATATATCTGTTACGTGGCTCTGCAGGCGTAGTACGAATTTAAACGAGCCATGTGACAGATGATTTAATAAGATTGCAGCTTATACATTGCCGCATTTACTAACCATCTCAAAATCAAGATGATTTTTTTATAAGTTATAGATTTATATATGACCAAAGTTGAAAATATATTCGCCCATTGATTAGAAATGTATACAGTTCTAGTGATAAGTATACACCTGAGCCGAGGCTACGTGGAAACAAGCTGCTAATGTCTAACTTGCAGTATATTAAAGTACAACTTCCAGATTCAATACCGTCCTATATTTCACTAGCTATCAATATACTGTAAATATATATATGTGTAGTTGTTGCATACATACCCCGGGTGTGTCAAAATACGGCGAATGGTACAAGCTGAAGCTGTAACAAATTTCCGTGATTATTTTACTAGCATATGGGAAGTTCACGAAAAAACACCCGGAAGTAGTATACAATATTTTAGAAACGACTAAGTGACGGTTGTTCGGATTTTCACACTACATTATACGTCTTTTTAAATATGGATATTCCTGTGAACACCACAATTATTCATTTAATTGAATAGTATTATCAAGCACACGACGATCGATAAACTGGTGCAGTAAGTACATAGCAGTAGATAAGTTTTAACAATTAATTTATTGATAAATATCGTATGAAATAAAGCATGAAATCAACTCGCGTATCTGTACACACGCTGGACAAACATCGAAAAGTAAACCGAAAACGCACTCAAAGTGAAGAAACATTAAACACTTATTAGTATAATACATGTCCGACAAAAACACAGAGGGCGGTATACCAAGGACTCTATATTTGCCATTTAGAGCCCCTGGCGGCCGCATTGGCCTAGTGTCAACTACCGATCAGAGAATTCTCGCGATTCATTGGTCGTCCAATAAGGATGCATCCTCCAAGGGATGAATGACAAAAAGTTTTCCTTCCGCGCTGTATAAATTGGTTAACTTTTGTCAGTTCCTCAAACACGGTAAATCCTGTCCCTTTTAGCTTTTTCCTGGCTTGTTAAATTTCATGCTTTTTCGGCCTGTGAGTTGATTTCACAATAATGT
>NW_018404871.1:897851-929942 GCF_002113885.1 Mizuhopecten yessoensis | reverse complement strand
GGGAACAGTCAAAACTATCATCCCGAGGTAGGGGGAAGCCCTGGGGAACTGTTTGCCCGAGGCCGCTAGGCCAAGGGCAAACAGTTCCACAGGGATTCCCCCTACCGAGGGTTGATAGTTTTGGCTGTTCCCAAAATAACCATGAAACAATTGTTTTATTACCAAATAAAAATTAGTATCAATGCTGCATGCAATATTGCCATTGCTTCAACACTGAGTTGCGGTCACCGCAACGCTTGAACGGGCTCTCGAGGGGGGATTTCTGCGCATCGAATTCGCGCCGGGTAACAGTTCGCTCTGACCGGGAAAACAGTTTTGACTGTTTCACCCCTACAGCCGAAATTGGACAAATACAGCAGAAATTGGACAAAAGGCCAGAAACAGTCAAAAATGACTAATTATAATTTATATAGACTATTGGGTGATAAAGGTAGTTTAGTCTAGCGTAATGTATAAGATGGACAACAAGTGCTTACAAGCCTGTTTACAAATACCCCCTTAAAGTGTACCCTGCGCGAAATTAGTAAAAATCGGTCAGCTCAATGCCGAGATATTGAAGTGTAAAGTGTACGATTTTAACCGGTCCTTCTATTTCTAATAAGCATAATCGTAATTTCGGGTGAACGGGACACTTTTTGTCTGGACTGCGGAAGCAGTAACCGAGCATAGATGTAATATGTTCCGGTCTTTTTATCCGCTGCCGATTTTTTTTAACATTTTATTTTTATCATATTGTTCAAATATAAACATATAGATGTTTGACGAAGTCATCGATTTTTTGCATGACTAGAGTGTGTCTTTTGGCTGACGGGTTGGTTTTGACGACGTCATCGAGTGTTTTGGCTTTCGTTAGAACTTTGACGACGTCATCGAGTTTTTGCATGACTGTAGAGTGTGTATTTGGACTAACGGGTTGGTTTTGATGACGTCATAACCAGAAGTGAAAAGTGCAAACTTGTTAAACGAAATTGGAAAGACAGTAATATATCCGGAAATTTTAAGTCATTTTGTTTTTTTGGAGTCGTCCTGTTTTGGATTCATTCTGTTTTTTGGAGTCGTCCTGTTTTTCAAGTCATCTTATTTTTTTGGAGTTATCCATTTTGATGTCTTTTACTTGAAATATTCTGCTTTCCAACGAAAATGTATTTTTTTGAGGTTTATTAATATTTTTCTGACAAGTATTTTCCCTTTTTTTTTTTAACAAATAAAGTATTTTTTTATTAACATATTGATATTTTAACGAAAAAGACATCTTACAGGCTGAACGAGCTGATACGCGTGTATGGCGTGATTTGATCTGTTTTTGGAGTCATTCTGTTTTTTGGAGTCGTACTGTTTTTGGAGACATCCTGTTTATTGGAGTTATCCTTTTTGATGTTTTTTACTTGAACTTTTCAAAATTTCAACGTAAATGTAGAAAAAATTTAATTTTTTTTTAAATATTTTTCTAACAAATTAAGGTTGTTTCCCTTTTTTTCAAACAAATTAAGTATTTTTTTATTAATTTATCGATATTTTAACGTCAAAATAGATTTTTGTCATCAGTTTTTTCATGCTGAACGAGCTGAACGGGCTGATACACGTGTATGGTGTTATTTGGTGTTTTGGAGTCATCCTGTTTTTGGAGTCATTCTGGTTTTTGGAGTCGTCCTGGTTTTGGAGTAATCCTTTTTGATCTCTTTTACTTGAATTATTCTTCACTGTATTTTCCAACGAAAAAGTAGTATTTTTTTAAGTTTATTAATATTTTTCTGACAAATTACGAATTTTCCATTTTTTCAAACAAATAAAGTATTTTTTATTAATATATCGATATTTTTAAACGGAAAAAATGCTGAAACGCGTGTATACGCCGGCGTGATTTGGTGTTTTGGAGTCATCCAAAGTTAGTTTCTCCAAACTTGGATCATAGATGCATCTTAGGTTGTACATCTCAACCCATGCATCAAATGCTGGATGCCCCCTACCTTTTATGGTCCATTGACTTTGTCAGCATCTTCATCAACATTAAGTTTTAGCGTTTAAGTTAGTTTCTCTGATATGTGCATTGATGGTCAAGGCGGTGCATAGACGAGACATATTAATCCGAATGGCTTGTTATTGAATTTGAGTTCGAATACCAGTATTATTCTCTTGTTCTTGTGTTAGCCACTTTGAAGAACTAAGCTCTGATCTGCAGCCATTCCGGATTTTCAAAAAAAAAAAAGGTTTTGAAAATGATGATGTCATCCAAATAGATGAGAAGTGTCTTCCAATGCATGCCAGTAAAATTGTGTTCCATCAAACGTTCAAAGGTGGATGATGCATTACAAAATCTAAAGGGCATAACCGTTCACTGGTAAAGGCCACCCCTAACAGCGAACGCAGACTTCTGTTTTGCATCAGAGTCAAGTTTCACTTGCCAATAGCCACTGGTCAAATCAAGGGTAGAGAAATACTTTGCGCAAGACAAAGAGTCCAGCGTATCATCAATCCGAGGGAGAGGATATGCATATTTGACTGTTGCCATGTTAAGACGGCAATAATCTACACAAAACCTGGTTCCACCATCTTTACGCTTCACTAGACCATTTGGGAAGCCCACGGACTAGCTGAGGGTTCAATGATGTCTTTATCTAGCATGACTGTTACATGTTCATCAGCTATGTCTTGTTGATCTCTAGGTAACCTCATGTAAGGTTGTCGTCTGGGAGGTGTATTTCCAGTGTCAATCCGGTGTTTTACCAGGTTGGTTCAGACAATATCTCCATCATCTTTAAAGAAGACGTCTTGATATTCAGTAAGCAATTGTGCAACTTGTACCTTTCTAGTCAGCTGTTCAGTACTTTGTTTCAGTAAGTTTTGTAATTTATCTGGTACCACACCCTTAGGTGTTTTATCACTTGTCATATGCCTCAACTGAGCTTCCTCATTGACTTGTATCTGATCTATTTGAAAAGTTGTGTTAGAGTTCCAGCAGCTGAACCATTGTAAATAGCCGTGTCCTCTCTGCCAGGATTCCATAACCTTACAGAGTTTTTTTTTTATCTTAGACTTGAACAATTACCTTTGGTGTTATAAATCCTTTCCTTGTAATATTTGCATCTTCATGTGATGGTTGTTCAACCAACCCTATACCACCTAAGAGTCTGCTGTCGTCATCTTTCTAAGCCACTGTAATGATCTCTCTTCCAGCAGGAATATGGATTGTGTTCTTGATAAATCAAACAGTCTACATGTAAGAGGTTTTGAGTAAACACTTTCAAAGCACACTTTGTCTTTATTACAATCCAATTGCATGTTTGTAAGGTTCAATATACTAGGTACTGCTAGTAGAAAATCCATCCCCAAAATACCGCCCAATTTTATTTCAGCAACAATAATAGTTAAATTAACCTTTGTGGAACCTATATACAAATCTGTACATTTTTTCCGTACACTGGCAGTGGTGTACCATCAGCCTGACGTACTGTGACATCACATGCTGATAACTTTGGACGACTGTCCGCAGCCATCCTCATATACTGCTCTTCTGATATGAATGTATCAGATGACCCAGTATCAACTAGGAATCTGAGGAATATAGACCTCTCCTAGCCCGATCAGCTAAATATCCAGCAACTAGCTGAGATCCAACCATAACTTGATCTCCGTCAAGCATCAGCGTAGACGTCTCTACCGGATCACTCGACATCAAGTTCCCATGCTCTTAGAAGTTGGTTTCCTATCGTTTCCCTGCCACTGTGTGTATTGCCCACTTTGGTTATGAAATTTTACACAATTCCTCTTATAGTGTCCTTTCTGGTTACAAAAGTAACAGACCACATCGGATAGATTTCGAGGTCTCTCGTCTGATTTCTGACTGGATCTCTTGGTCTTCAACTGTTGAACTACGCTGTTTTTTCTGCAATACCTTTTCTAAGGCTCTGAACTTCATCTTCAACAAGTGAATCTGTCAGTGTGTCACTGTTAGATGAGATCACACTCTTAAGATTGACTTGGCTGGCAACTTGTCGCATGCTTTCTATATTATTGACAGATTTTGCCTCCAAAGCAATCCTAAGTGCATCATCTAAGTTTGAAGGATGCACTTGGAATAAAGGTCTTAATCAAAGATGGTGTCAGAGAAAAGCTAGACGATTTTGTGACTGTCGGTTCATCTCGATATGCCAATGAAGTAAGCCTTCTTACATATTGTGCAAGGCTCTGTAGAGGTTGATTTTGTCTGCGTCTAACGTTTCTTAGTTCAGCCAGGTGTACTTAAGATCTCCCCCCTGTACCGTATCTTTGCCTCAATAGGTCTATCAGGTAGATAAAATCCAAATCTGGGTAAGAATATTCAGCCAGAATTGATCTTGCTGGTCCAGTGAGTCCAGCAGCCAGGAAACATGCTTTATCATAGTTGTTCCATTCATTTCTTCTAGCGCAGATCTTAAAATGAACTGAACTCTCTCCAAGGGCAGTTACCATCAAATTTACTTTCGGTAAAAATGACACCCCCAATGATTATATATACGTCATTTACCGAAAGTCGATCTAAACCCCTAAACCATATTAAAATTACTCTGAACACCTTAGTTTAGGGCCAAATATAGCTGTTATAAATTCTCAGGTCCCCGTGTTTCCTCTCAGGTAATACAGATAATCAACATAATCATTATAGTTGGACTAAGTCGATGATTTTTCAAGGGGTAAGACTTATGTACACGTCGCTGAATCAAAACTGTGTTGCTTGGTTTTTCTTTCATCTTCATCACAGCCAGTCGTGATTTGGATATTCATTCTTAATCGGTGACCAATCAACAGCCATCTACCTCGTCCTGAGAACGGGATTATGTTGTCGGTTCTCTAATTGAAATGCTACACTAGTACAGTCTATTAAAATGAAATGTCCGTCAAGTCTTTCATTTTTCCATTTTCATCAAATAAATCATAGCACGTTATCATGCATTGGCTTTCATGGTATTTCTTTCTTTGTTGACTTCGATCATATATTAGGGTCATGTAACTACTATTAATATTGATCTTGTTAGACTCTAAGTCGCTGGGTACGTTATACTGAAAGTCTAATAAGATCATGTTAATAATAGTTGCGTGCGCCTGAGCTCTGATGATCAATATATGCAAATGTAGATGCATATATGGATATCGTCAGGTAAATGAACAGGTTGATCTAAAGAGTAAAGTCCTATGAAATAACTTTCATGAATAATGCAATTCTACCGGGGATGAATATAGAAATAAACTGTTTTAGGTCGGATAGCAAGAGCGGCCGATTACAATGCAGAATACAAACAACAATGCATGATGACCATTGGTTAAGAAACGTTCGAACTAATAATTTGCAAAATTTGCTATGATCAATCCGGAATGGCTGTAAGATTATATCTCTTTCCAATGATGTCTGGACGTTGGTTACAGAACTTTTATACTATCTGCCTATCTGCACTATTTTATTTGTCAAATATAATTTTGTTAAAATTCTGTGTGCTTGATTTGAATATTCGAGATGAAGATAATGAATTCTGAATATTTGGAAATGTTAGTTTCTGTTGGCCAATTTTTAAGTTTCCATTTCAAATATTAAGGTCCACGTGTAAACATATAATTCAAACTATACCGTTAACTGGTCAATTTCCGCATGCTCCATTTGAAAACAATGGGTCTTAGGGCCTTGAATCGCTCAGCTTTGTTTCGAAAATAAATTTTGAATTATCAGCAGGTTTGGAGAACAGACCCAATGAGTGTTAGAATTATTTTAGGACCGACGCAGACCACGGACCCATGGTGATTTGAATAATCATCAGATTGTGGGCTACAAAAATTGATGACCTTCCAGACGATGAGCAACAGATGATGGACAAACCACCACCACATTTAGCCTGACCTGTGTACAAGGTGAGCTAATAAATGATACCAAAGGAATTCATTTCATTGACTAAGCATGCCAGAGTTTGGTTGAAATCTGTCCCATAATTGTGGAATTATGATTAAATCAAATCTGCTAGTTTTGCTTTTTTTCGCCCAGGAAGGTCAGCCCCATCATTTGTGGAACTATGATCTTAATGGTATCAGTATTTCATCATTACCATTGGAAACCTGCCAAGTATCTGGGGAGGAGATATCATTTATAACAGACCAACCAATATGACTGATTTTGCTGACAGTGTAAGTTAAAAAGCTTTTAATTGAGATTGAAAAAAACATTTTTTGGTTGCCGATCAGGGTACGCGGTGCACTGAATCGCAAGACGGTCAGTTGTAGAATGATAACCAGTTTGACGGGTAATGCGCTTTTTATATCCAGCAAGACCCATTCTCTTTACCAAGCAAGTACATTCTGAAATGTCGCTTCTTCGTCACTGGGGAAGATCTCAAAACAAGAACTTTTTTAATTTCCATTGAAAGCTTTTTAACTTGCACTGTCAGCTTTAAGCCAAATAATGACCATATCTAAAATACAAACAACTCTTCATAAGTGATATACTTCCTTCATTTTAATGATATCAGACCTACAGAAGTCAAATTGAAACTTCTGTAAGTGAGATTCCAGCGTGTAAACAATAAACATGTAGCTAAGATATGAATAAACAAAGTCAGATATCATATTTTCACAACTGTGATTAAATATCAAGTGAAAAATTGAGTACATAATTGCCACACTTACAGTAGGCTTTAACAATTAAGCACCAAGATAAATTGATAACTGATTTCATCGTTTATTAATTATTTTCCTAATGCCCTCAAAATGATGTTATCCCTGATAATTTATCCAGAACATCTTATAACAATACAATACTGATACAGTCTTGAATCGCAATATACTGACATAATGGTACATCGCTAGTTAGCATACAATTTGATCAAATAGTCACTATAATAAACAAAATTTTGCATACATTATAAATATTGCTTTTAGTGTGTCAATACATTTGCCGTGCATTGACTTTCATCCCATATATTGTCCTATTTATCCAAAAATTTTAAACAACATTTTTTCCCCCAAATCATCACAGACAAGCCTTGAAAATTTGAGGAAATTTCTTCGAAAACAAAAGCGTCTGCACAAAAGATGTTACGTAGTGAAGACATTTGTATTGTCAATCCACTTTAAACTTCGTTCGATGACCCATGGATGACTTTGTTCCAGGAATTATACAACAATACAACCACATGCTACTGGTATAATCACTGAAGCGTGTCTGTGCATACTCGGCCATCTCAAGCGTGAGAGTACTGGTCTAATGGGCAGACCTGAAGTCCACTACTGCCTTATGTAGCCTTGATGTGGTCATCTAGCCACGTCTGAGGTGTCTGGATCCTCTAATAACCTAAGCAGCTCTGTTGCATATTCTAGTTCCTCCTGGAAATAAAATCATATTGACTACATTTACTCTGTTTGATCACTGGGCATTTATCAGTAATTGTTTAATAAAAAATACTGTAATTTTCACTAATTTGAACATTTTATTATAATATTTATAACAATGCATATTTTAGTACAAAAAAATTGATCACCATTGTACTTAAACGTAGCTCAAAATACATGTACTTATTTTATACATTATGGTGTACTGGCAAAAAAACACTTTAATACAAATATCCACTTCTTTGTCTTTAAATTATTCAACTTTTGGATACTTTTACAAAAAATATCTGATTGATTTACACCATTTATCAAATTAATGTTTGTTATTTTATTTTTGATTTGTTCAGGGAATGTACATGTTCAATAAGTTATTACTGTTTGCAAATATTATATTAAATTCATCATTTGACAAATTATTTCTCAAAGGTTATATAAGATGTTCCAAATATTTTCAATGTATTTAACTCTTTCACCCCTGAGGACACATTTGAACTCTTCCAATTCAAAGGTTGGAATAGTTCAATATGATATTTCAGGGGTGAATGAGTTAATAAATTATCACGGTAATACCCACCTGGAACTCTTCCTTCCCTTTCAGGAACTCTGTCCTGTTATTTAGAGTACTGATGAGATTGAGTTCGTGTCGATGACATTCCTCATACGCCCGCGGGTGATCACGTACGATAGTCAGCAGGGCAGACATCATGTGTTCATGGAAAGCGCCATGCTCTTCCTGTAGATGTCCTACTAGCTGGTCGATCATACCTATATCACACATTATATCTGTCGGGAAAACAATAACATTTATTGAAAACCATTTGTCAGATATGGCTAAACTTTCTTGTATTTTCAGTTACAAAAAAAAATATTTTTAAAAGAGAAAGAACAGAGTTAAGATTGAAGTACACTTATTGACAAAAGGATAAGATAACAGGCTAACTCTATATCAGTATTCTTTCTTGATAAATACCCACTATTAAAACTTCCATGATTTTGCATTTCTTCATGCCATAGATACAAAAGTGACATCATTATTCTGTCACCTTACTCTATACTTGGAAGCAAATCTCAAAATTATCCTGAAAATCTTTCGCTGACATAATCGCATGCATTTAAAGATTAATAATAGGTACATTTTGTATTTAATAAAGGTATTATCACACAACTTCATTTCACATGGTAGACAGTCAGCTATTGTGTTATTACATGGACATAAATGGGTTAGGTGCATGAACATATGTGTACATGTACAGGGGGTGGACAATTTCACTACCCCAACACCAGTAGACTTTATGCAAGCGCTAGTGAACTTTTTCAGTGTTTACTATGAAGTACAAATTTATCTGGACTTATGGCCACAGCAATGTCAAAAAAAACCACTGGTGCTGATTATCAAGCATATGCATATGTTTTTGTATATGGTCAAAACAGTGTCTTTTCAGTCAATATAAAAGTACATTGTATCTCTAACTATAAACGAAGAAAAATTAACAAATTCTCCTTCAAAACTTGCATTGCGAACAGAAAATAAAACACCAATGTTCCACCTTACATTTTCAAAATTGATATATGATTCTACTTAAGTTTTGTTAAAATTTGAAAAACCTATAGAGAGCACTGTACTATTAACCCTATCACCCCTAAGTAGCTTTAGTAGACTCTACCATACATTGATCTGGATGAGTCCAGTATGGTCTCCAGGGGTGAAAGGGTTAAAGCATGGTACCATTTTGCTATTTTGTCCGACATTATGATGTATATACCTAGGATAACTTACCTTTAAATTCTGGTTTTTCATTACACATGCTACTCAGCATGAATGCTGCTTTGATTTTCAGTTTTTCCACATCAGTCTGCATAGCTCTCATTATAACAGAGAAGCCGTCCTTTTCAACAAACACCTTCTGGGCATCAGGTACGTCTCTGCACAAACCTACAAACCAGAGAAAACGTTGTTTTTTTAAATTGAACTTTATTTATTTTTCAACAATTGTGAAACAAGTTCTATCATCTTAATCCTTCTTGTTGGCCGGATTATAATCAAGCAGGGATCTTAACGTGGGATAAAACCGGAGTAACAAAAGAAAGCCTTGTGGTCAGACAGGTGACCCCATACCATTTCATGTCAAATCAGGAATCAAACCTTGGCCGACTTGGTGCGAGTACCAAAAGAAAGCCTTGTAGTCAGACAGGTGACCCCATGCCATTTCATGTCAAATCGAGGAAAATACATTTTCTGTAGGTCACAGTGACCTATATTTGTTATATTGGCGTATTAATTGTCAATATGTATCCACAAATGACATTAAATGACTGTTTGATTTTTACAATAAGGATATTAAATCTAAACAAATTCAAAATTAAAATGGAAAGATGTTCTTATTTTTTTTACAGTAAATCAGCATCAATGCACTGAACAGGTAAATATTAAACAGAAGTGTCAAAGTAACTCCTATGCAATACTGACGTTCTCAAAACTTTTACTTCACCATTCTGTATGAATATTTATCTTTTAATGATACTGTGCCAATCTCTCATTTATATGTCTTGTTTATTACATGTATTATAATACGAGTGAAAATCTTACAAGAGATGGCGTAGAGTGCCTTCGTGCGGACAGTGGCGTTGTTGTCATTATCTATAATCTGTAGTGCAAGGGGAAGTAACCCATGTTTAATTGCTGCCTCCTGACAGTAGGGATTATTCTGTACTAGGATACCGAGAAGCTCTAATGCATTCCACCTAACCTCGGGCTCACTGTGGTCGAACTGCTTTGCCAATACTTCATACCCTCCAATTTTGTGAAAATCTGCAAATAAATAAATAATTCATCAATAAAAATATATATCTTTTTACAAAAAAATATGATAGACGGGACTTCATTTTTTTTTTTTAAAGATGCACAACAGTGCACAATCGTTGATGAAGTTGAACTTGAAAGCCTGGTTCTACAGACCTATCCAAACACAATACTATGGGTTTAGAAAGAACTTATAAACTTTACATTATTTTTTTTAATGAAAATGATTCTGAATCACCTGGTTTGGAGGCGCGGTAGTCCACTGGAAGGACACCAGGCTTGTGACAGAAGGGTTGCGGTTTCAAGTCACGCCACGGCACGGTGTTGTATCTTTGAGCAAGATACTTTACTCCGATTTTTCCAGTCTAGCGAGTTTACTCAGCTGTAAATGAGTAAATGGTTGGGGCAGTGCTAGAATTGTTGAATGCTAGCTGTGCGTGCCGAAATGGCAGCACCGGCTGTTTGCTCCCCAGGGACTTGAGAAAGATATTGGCTGGTTGCAAAGGCCCTATAACCACGGATAATAATTTGTGAACCGCTTTGAGACGACCTACGAACTAGGTTGTGATAAAGTGGTTTATAAGAACCTCAAATTATTATTAATAGTATAATTATTCCTTTATCCTTCGTATATCTTCAGTATATTGTGATTCCTTTATCTTACCTATTGCTAAATCAATGTTTTCACACCATTCCATAATCTCCTCAATAGCAGCTATTTTTTCATCTGTCAAATTTTCGTTGTCTTCGTCATCAGGTTGATTCATCTTGATAAGTCCCTCTTTCATCCTCGTAACAGGATTAGTGGTCATATTACTAAGAGCTGACTCTAGCCATTCCCGTCTCTGAAAGTGAAGATTCAAAGTAAGGAATTATATTAATAACTTCCCGTCACACTATAATACTGTTCTGAGATTTTTAACAGTATCATAAATATAAATCTAGCATTTTTTTTAAATTTTATTTTGATTTTTGCTTATCAACTTTCATTTTAAGCAATTATACAAAAGCTCTGACAGCTGGTTGCTTAATTTAAGTGAATACATGATATTATAAAACACACACAAATGAGTATTGAAACTTAAGTTATGTTTATTGATGGTATTGTATGTTTTAATATTCAGAGCGGTAAACATTTGTAGCAGAAGTGGACTGGGTCGATCGTCGGCCACCATATATAGCTCAATTGGTAGAGCCTCCGTCTAGAGTTCGGAAGGTCTTGGTTTCGAACCACGGTCTGGCCGTGCATTTTTCCTCTCCTGTTACACATTTAACATTAATGATTGATATCCGACACATACACTTTAAACACCTAACACAATATACTTTTAGCATCAACACAGATAACACATAGCACTCGAAAGAGGGCGTTGCAGTATTCAGATAGATAACCTTACCTATCAAGATGCCAGCGACAAAACCACGTGGTGATGATCTTGGACCATGGCATCACATATTTTCTTAAGCCCTTTCACAAATTTGGATTCATCTTGCTCAACGCAAAATCAACACAAATGCTTATCACAGTGCCATCTGATTGTTGACCGCTAGCAGAGAGTATATAACACGTGTGTTATATACGTCTCTGCCGCTAGGTAAGATTTTGCTCGCCGATGAATTCAATATTGAGTGATCATGATGTTTCTTAAAATACATAGTTTGTAGAATACTGGTTTGACATTATTGAAATAGTATTACGCAAAACCTTTCTCACGACGAATTTGACAGGTTCAATTTCGATATGCTCCTTTCAGAAACCCCATATTTTTATCTTCTTGTGACTGAGTTTTAGGCCTACCTCTGCTGTCATTTGGCTGAGCATCCCCTCGGGATTGTCACACTCAGCCCCTTGCTCGATACAGAACTTCACCAGCCCCTGCATATCCCTGGGAACTCGAGACTCTCTTTGGTCATCTCCGCCTCCGCTAGCGCTCATGCTTCTAATTGACACGTTTCGACTAAGACTTCAATAACTCAAAAAAGATTTATAAAATAAGACTGGTATTTTGTATGCCTGATTATAAAGACCTGAAGAATTCTCTCGAAGACTGTGGATTTTCCCGAATTTTCCAGCATGGGACACAAAACATATTAACGACAAAGGTTTACGCCTTGCTTCAATGTTGGGTGACAACGCTAGTATTCTTCAGGTTAAGTCAAAGTTGTCTCCCTTCATACATTAAAATAATTATGTATCAATTTAGGATAGGACCCTATGTTATCCATTGTCTGTCGATTAACGGCGTATTTTTCGAAATATTCCTGCTTAAAATTTCAATATTGATGTTTGACTCTTTCCATATATACAAAACTACAACCAATTTATGGGACACCATACTGAGGAAAAGAGGTGTGATCATATATGTAATCACCACTATTGATTGTGACTCTCTACAGCAAACAGGACCCTTTGAAGAACAAGTATCCTGTTACTAAACCTAAAGGGCAGAGACAAACTTGCTATATATATTGTATCTACAGAAGCCAAACAGATCGGTAGAAAATAACAACCACGTGCACCTTCACCAAGTCTTAAAAAACTTATGTCACCAACGTACTAATCGTCTCTTAATGCATGGTCCCAAACTTGGTTAGTAACATTCAATCCAGAAAAAACTGAGGTAATTTTTGTTTCAAACTTGGTTGAAATTGATGAAGATTTACAATTAGAATTTAATGGCGAATTTTTAAATTTTACTGAACATCATAAACATTTAGGTGTAATTTTTAATTCAAGTGCAAAATGGGGTGATCATATTTGTGCAATATTATACTTCAGTTATGAAAAAAGTCAACGTCTTACGTAGACTAAAATACTTATTAAATCGTGATAATCTTTTAAAGATTTATAAATCATTTATTTTACCAGTTTTAGAATATGCTTGTGAATTGTGGGATGGTTGTACAAATTATGAAACAGAAATGTTAGAGAAAGCCCAAAGAGAAGCGTTTCGTATTATAACTGGCCTTCCTTCATATGCACGAATTGAAGACTTTCTTTTTGAAACTGGTCTAGAAACTCTTTCGAATAGAAGAAAACGCAGAAAACTCCAACTTTTGTATAAAATGCACAACAAATTAACTCCAGACTATTTAAATTCTCTATTGCCAGCTTCCGTTGCAGAAATTAACCGTTATACCCTTATAAACAATGATGATTATAGAATTCGTCCTTTCAGGCTTTCTCTAACAAATTCATCTTTTATACCTTCAACTCTTCGCGGTTGGAATTCATTGGACCTTTCAGTACGATCATTGCCCTCATTACATTCTTTTAAAAACTCATTAACTTCAAATGTACAATCTCCTCCACCAATTTACTTAGGTTTCGGAGAACGTAAATTGAACATTTTGCATACTAAACTTAGACATCAGTGTAGTCCACTTAACTATGATCTTTTTAGAGTAAATCTGGTCGATAGTCCAGTTTGTTATTGTGGCCATCCCTGTGAAAATGCCTTTCTCTTTTTTTGTGAGTGCTTACTTTTTAACAACGAAAGACATACCCTGCTCCTAAATTTGAATGCCTTGCATGTTGATTTTAATTTAGAACTACTTTTGTTTGGAAATAGTCAACTTTCGGTAGAAAACAACATAAGTATCTTCAGACATGTGCATCATTACATCAAATCCAGCAATAGGTTTTGATAGTAATAATTAATTTTCTATTCTTATTTAAGTTGTTATATGTGTAATTGTATTTCATTATTTTGCCTGATTTATTTGTTACATTGATTCTGTTCGTTTTGAAATTACTCTACCAGGTTGCATGTCATGAAATCTGTATAATTTATAATTGTTTCAAATGCGGATCAATTTCTCAGTTTCCAAGTTTAATTTTCTAGGTAACACCCCTCCCCTCCATCACCCCACCCCCTCCCACCCCACAGTTCCTTCCTCAACCTATCTTTTCCCTTTCCCCATAAACATATACACTTTTTTTTACAATATGTATTGAGGAGAGGACTCTATTAAGTTTTAATAACTTGTTGTCCGATCCATTTGTATATTTGTACAATAAAATATGTTTAAACTAACGTACTAATCTCACACATACTTATCTTAGGGGATTTTGTATAATTAACTACAAGGAGATAAACTGGAACCATTACACAACTAACGTTAGTGAGTCGCATCCAGCAACTCTCTTTCTAGAGTGCATAAGGGACAACTTCTTGTTCCAAAACATGTCACAGAAACTACCAGATACAGAGAAGGACAAACACAACCAACACTGGATCTAATCCTTTCTAATGAAGAGGTAATGGTTGAAAATCTTAATTATCATCATGGACTAGGGAATAGCGACCATTCTGTACTAACCTACGACTTTATCTGCTATACAGTCAAATTCCGCGAGCAGAACAAATTCGGGCACCCATGAAACATATTTTTCACAGAGGAGACTATGAAGAAATCAATGAGGACCTCAAACAAATGGATTCTCATGAACTTGCTAGATGTTCCGACGTCAAGGAGGCATTAGAGACATTTTCTGTAATTATCACTAAAGAAATAGAGAAGCATGTACCAGTGAGGAATAACTCCCGATCCCTCCCGAATAAGGAAAATCAACATCGACAAAGCTTCAAGAGACTCTATTAAGAAAAAAGGTCAACTTTGGCAAAAATATCTTCACTGCAAAACCCCAGAAAACTTCAGAAAATACAAGACTGAGAGAAATCGAAGCGTCCATCTAATTAGAAGATCAAAATATACCTCTGAAATGGCGGACAACATCAAAACAAACCCAAAGCCGTTCTGGAAATATGTTAGAACTAAAACAAAAACAGCAACGTCCATCACCAGAGTCAAAAATGATAAAGGAAAAATGACCACCCCAGACTTGGAGACGGCCAACGTTATGAACATTTTCTTTGCTAGTGTATGTGTTGACGACAGCGAAGAAGTTTTGCCTGAGTTTGAGGAAAGACCATACGATAGCGTGCTTACCGACCTATCAGTGACAGAAAACCTTGTGTTAGCAGCAACTAAGAAAACCAATCCATTAACAAATTTCCTGGCCCAGATAACATCCATCCAAATTTCGTCTCAAAAACAATAGAAACATTAAAAGAACCCCTAACAATCATCTTTAACAGGTCCATCCAAGAAGGAACCCTACCAGATTCGTGGAAACGGGCTCACGTCTCACCAATATTTAAGAAAGGCGCTAAAAGTGACCCAGGAAACTACAGACCTATCAGTTTGACGTCAGTTCCATGTAAGATTCTACAACGCATAGTCCGAAATGCTATCTGAAAACACATGGACAAGAACCGCTCCTGTACCACTCAACTACCAGAGGTCATCGAAGACTGGACACAGGCATTAGATGATGGGAACAATGTGGACATCATATACCTCGACTTCAGCAAAGCTTTTGACAAAGTGTCGCACCGCTTGCTATTATATAAACTATATCAAAATGGTATCAGAGGTAAAATTTAGGCTTGAACTAAGGAATTCCTAAAAGACTTGACCCAGCGAGTTACAATCAACGGAGCAAAATCCTCAAGTCTTCCAGTCACAAATGGAGTTCCCCAGGCAAGCGTCCTTGGTCCGATACTATTCTTGATCTACGTCAATGACATGCCTGAACATCCCAGCTGTATAACCAAATTATTTGCGGACGATACCAAACTCTATTCAAAAACACGAACAGAATTAGAAAGACAACAACTCCAAATAAACATCAACAAAATATGTAATTGGACCGACAGCTGGCTCATGAAGCTAAACACCAAGAAGTGCGAACATATGGAGATTGGTAACAACCCCAAATCATCAAAATACGATTTGACGCAAAATGGACAAACAACCGAAATAGAGAAAGTAGACACAGCAAAGGACCACGGAGTTCACTTTGACAACACCCTAAAATTCTCAACCCAAGTCAATGCGGCAGTGTCGAAAAGTTTTACTGTTACGAACTTTCATTTTTATGGATATAGCTTTGTTTACAACCCTGTACAGGTCCCTTATCCGTCCACATTTGGAATACGCTACGCAAGTGTGGTCACCGTATCTAAACAAGGACAAAATAGCTATCGAAAATGTCCAACGAAGAGCCACCAAAAGAGTACTAGAAATACAGAATATGCCCTACCATGAACGCCAAAGAACATTAGGCTTACCATCTCTGAAATACAGGCGTGAGAGGGCAGATGTGGTTGAGTTGTATAACATTGAACGGGATCGACCATTTAGACTACGGACTGATGTTTCGTCCTACACCACTTAGTACCACTAGAGGTCACTCTTAAAAAATTATTCAAGAAACCTTTCAAGCTTAACACTAGTACGAAAGTCTTTAGTAACCGATCGAGTGATCAAGGTCTGGAACTGTCTACCTGAGGAAACTGTGTCGTCAAAAACACCAAACGAGTTCAAGTCAAACTTAAACACACTGTGGAGGAATCGCCCCAGGAAGTTCTGCCCTTCCTTGTATCATTAATGATTCACATGGGATCTCTAACATTAAAAGAAAAGAAATAGTAATAAACATATTACCATTAAAATGTTAGTTACTCCTTATAGTATAATTGAGGGTATATACATAAATATTTTAAATCATATATAAATTATCATCATAATAAACAAGTATTCACAATAAGATATAGTTAAATAGCTTGATACATTGTAAATAGTTTATAGTTTTAATCTCTGCGCAACCGCAGTCCGTTGATGGCAGGCTATACTGCTAGCAACGTATCAAGTCAGAAGAGGATATTTAGACGTCTTCACAAGCTCAAGCTTCCGATCGACGTTCAACAATAACATAACACAGATATATTCTATTCAGTTTCTTACATATTCAATAGTATGACTTCAATCTACAATTTTCTTAAAATTATGAATTTATGGCGCACAATGGGTGTCTTCTAAGATAGAAAAATATCATATTTATCATAATAATTTCCATACACCAAGTACATGCTTACAAAAGATAACATGAATTTTAATTGTTTTCAATATCTGGAGCAGTGTATGTATACGTGGAATCCCGATATCTTTTTTGCGTTTATTTTAGTTTTCCACTGTAATTGAATAAAACCCCAAGGTAATTTAACTCCATTATCCCCTAACATTGGATGATGTTATTCTCCTAAAGAGTTTCACATTTCTTGGAGTCCCTCGGCTGTTTCTGATATCATAACCGTGTCATATATGCAAGCATACATTAATCAAATTAATTTTATCTCCTGAATTTCAGTATACAGATGTATTTCCCAATGGAAATAGGAGGGAGAGGGGAAATAGATATCGGGGTCAAAATAATTACAGCAATATCATATATCATTGGACCGAGGGGTTTCAATTTAAGTTTTGTAATTGAAGGATGTGTCCCCGTGAAGACCACTTGGTGGGGCTCATTAGGGATAATAAAGGTAAATTATAAAAATCCCACTCCTTGAGTATGGGTAAAAATGGATCTTAACTCGAAGTTAGGTATGGAGCAAACTTAATTGGGCCAATGCATAAACGGAGGGTGTTTCCCCCGTGGTAGCAGATTGTTTGGACCCAGGAGGGAAAGAGAAAATCTTTAAGAAAGCCTACTAATTGAGTCGGGGTAAAGGGGTTTAACCTTATTGGGTTTGGATCATCATTTGACCATGGGAGATTCAATATCGTATAAACCTGAGGTCGTTGTATGAGAGGGGGAGCGATAGATGAAATATAAGTGAAATATTTAATTCGCATATCGTAAAATTCATATGGTACCACGGAATTAGATTAGATACGGCCCCCACATGATTTGAAAAACATGGTTCGAAAGGAGATGATCCTTACCGAAATACTGGAGGGTCGGGTGGCGCAGTGGATAACACACTCACCTTTCACCAAGGCGACCGGAGTTCGATTACCCTAACGGACGTGAAAAGGTATGGGTCACCTCCCGACGTGGGTTTTCTCTGTTACTCTGGTTTCCTCCACACACACACCCTATCCAGTTGTAATTAGTTTTTGTAAAAGAAATCAAGGTTTTATTAAATTATTAATATATGACCTTGGCACGCTTTCAATGTAACTACTAATTAGGGTCAAATTTATTCAAATACTTGACCCTAATTAGTAGTGTGCTGGGGTTAAGGGCTATCAAGTTTGTTAAAATGTCCCTGACACACTTTCAACGTCGCCATTGTCCACGGCCAAATGTGTCCGAATCTGGCTATTTGAATTGTAGCAGGCTTGAGTAAAGGACTACATGTACACATTTTATTCATATGAATGGTATTGACCACTTTCAAGGTCACATGCTCAAATCTTAAAGGCACTTCTTTTGCATATATATGGCTAGTAACATGTTGGTCTAAATGGCAATCAAGTTTGTCCAAATGAAAGATTTTTATCCAAGTTTCATGTTCCACTTTACATGTCAAATATGTTCAAAAATTCAAACAACTTTAGGGCCATGATATTTAGTCAGTAGCAGGCTGGGTGGAGTTTTCAGTTTTGTTCGAATGAATGATCTTCACGAAATTTCAATGTCATGCGAGTTAAATCCCCCATGAAACTTTTTTTCTGAATAACCAAAAGGTCCATGGTCATGAGTGAAGTCTGCAAGGATAAAGGACAATTATATTCAAACGAACGGCATTGATTTTCTTTCAATGTCGCCCAGGATCAAGTAGATTTAAACATTCAAATGGTTTCTTTTAAAGGTTATAAAGGTTTTGAGAAAAGATAATTGGCTTGTAGCTTCATGGGTTGATGAACTATTAATTTTGTTTTAGTAAGTGACCTTGACAATTAAGTAACGTCACAAGGGTCAAATCCGCTGCTTCTTAAAAAAGTGTTAGACCTAGAATTATGATATGTGGTCTGTATATAACTGATGTGACGAAGGGCTATCAAACTTGTTTATGTAAATTACCTTGACCTGTATTCAAGATCACATGGTTACATCACGAGATAGTCATTAGCCAGCGGCTAGCCATCCTCGATATTCAGGGATTACGCTCACTTTCGCTCTCTACACCCCTGGAATACATGTAGTTCATGGCAAAAGTGAAGACTCGGTGTGCGCCACCTTGTTGATGAGACAAGAAGACTAGTTCGATCCTTTGATGTACATCAAAAGAATATCGCGGTCATGTAACGGTAAAAATTGACAGGCTTTCTTCAAATGAGAGGTATCAGCCTAGCGATTGGTCAGGTTACCAATCAAACAGCTATCTTCGTGCCTTCAATTTTGTCATGACATATTCCAGGGTTGCAGAGAGCGAAAGTGAGCGTAACTCCTGATTATCGAGGATGGCGGCTTGCTCAAATGAAGGACTCCCGAATGTTGAAATACTAAATTTCACCTGTATTAGTGGTCACGGAAGTGAAAATAAATTAACATAACTGAACACTTGTTCCTCGTGCATAGGAACACAAGGCTTTGGAGTTATGTTGTAATCAATAACAATCAACATTTCATACCCGCTATGCTGGTTTCCCGGGGAACACCTGCTATATATATATATATATACTTTATATGTTGACCATGTTCCAACATTATTTTGTTTGCGAATTCACAGTTGCCATAATTGAATTATATGTACTACATGTTTGGTAGACATGATTATTTCCAGTTCATGTGTTCACAACAGAAAGAAATATAAAAAAAAACCAGCTACATTACGAGCCCATGGGACTTTTTTGTTTGTAACAAAATGTAAAAAGTGAGATTTTCTTTTTTATTAAATGGTTGTGCAAGTAAAATGCTGATCATCTATACATATAATGATATTTTATATCTCGTTGAGTATCTAATGTTTATATATCGTATTTATTCTAACACTGATACAAGACTCTTGTAACTTAGAACAAGCACTGCAATGATTTGTAGGGGTGTAGTTTATTCAATATTTGTTCAACGGTATATAGGCGGGATCCTATACTAATTTCCCCAATGCCATAGCACGTCCCTTGGTTGTACCTTACAATGTGACGCGTGAACAGGTACACCCCCTCCCCCTCCCCCTCCCCCTCCCTTACCCTCTTCTAAATCTAGACGGGTCAAACTGATACATTCATATACATGATAAACGTGTAAATTTTCCAATGCATCTTATTAAAATGACCATGAACTGTCAACTGGAAAAATAAACGTACGAGGATACGTGCCAAAGGCTAACCAGACGTATAAATTGTTTCTAGATTTATTTTGGACAAAATAAATTATAAGAAATGTGTTGTTATTGATATTATATCTACATTTTTGCTGTATAATAATTATGTAGCACACCTTAACTTACAACAACCAGTTTTTTCTGCATGCAACAGTAAATGGGTCTTGATCACATATACTTCATGCAACAATGAACATACACATTACTGTCATAATTATTGCATGTCTTTGATTAAAAATGGTAAAAAGAAGAATCATATATACCAATTATGCAAATATACAGGCATACCACGTGAAAATGTAAAATTGGGTTCGAACCCATAACGTAAGGTTAGCCTAGAGGAACTGACAGTTTCCGGAACACCCGTGCTTCTTCAATGGGGTATAATATATTTTTTACACAAAAAAAAAAATGTTGCAAGAAACAATTGAAATTTCACATTTTTTTTTATTGTTTGACCTCTTTTAAGTCCAGGGCATTTTTTTAAGACGATTTGATATCGTTTTTTAATTTAAAGGATCAAAATAAACCTCATAAAGTTGGTCTCTGTACTATTAATTAAGTGTTGGATATTTTTTTATAAACGGGAAAACCCGTTTCTCATATAGCACATTTGTGCCATATGTGAACATCTTGTATAATTTAAACGCCAGATTTTAATGTCAGATCATTATGCTAGACAGACCATTGGGTGAATTCAATATTTCCTGTTTAGGCATTCATAGCGCATATTTTTTTCTTATATGTTAGTATTTGTTTGTTTTTTTGGTTTCGTTTTCAATAATTAAGTTACAAGGGTCGGTGAAAATGATTTGTACATGATCTGATCTGATATGTGGGATTGCTAATTGTTTAACACTGATGAGAGAATACTTAATATATTAGTACTTAAAAGTAAAGAATGTTAATTAACTTTAATATCTGAGATTGGTTTTAAATAAATATGTCCGTGTAAGCCTAACTAGTCTGCATTTTACCCGGATAACGTATATCAGTTACAAATAATAAGATAACACAACGACACTGACAGTGATCTGCCTAATTCTGTGCCTAGGTATGTATACAAAGCGATCACATAAAACTCGTCCATGTTGATCAAACGTCACGGTCAATATTGGCTGTGTTAACTGGGTCAAACACTGGGATGGGTTCAGCGTGAGTGTCTGGATGGAATCCAATCCTCTGTGTTACTCATAGGACACTATTTTTATTAGCCGTTTAGGACCATTTGCTATCTGTCATTTTATTTGAGAATAAACAAACACAGTATTATCCTTAGTACAGGTAATTTATACTGGTGTTAACAGCTCTGTAAAAGTTTAGGAGGGAGTACACTATTGTGTAAGGGGACGATTTGACAAGATTATATAGGGCAGACGCTCCACGTTTTTTTTCCAATTGTTTGTTTTGACTAATAAGTGCAGCTATTTTAGAATCGAATAGTGAAAATGTTTGCATAAATTTTATCTCGGACGAACATTGTTAATTAGCAAAAAAAAAAGACTGATTTTTAAATTCTTAGATAGCTTAGGGCTGATCTAAATCGACTTTTTTACTGTTTCTACATGCTAGCTAAAATAGGAAATCAATATCGGAAAAAAAATACATCGTGGCTTGCCCTGCTACACCGATAAGACCGAATCGTAAACTAAGTTTAGCTAACTATCATAAATCTACAGGTAAGTGTTTGCTTTGATCTTAATGCCGACTATCACTTGTTGTCACGTGTGCGAATTTTCAACCAACCACGGGAAAGCTTGTGTACTGTTATCTAGCACGTGAGATGACGGGGTACCTTGCGCGCATGTGCTGTCAACCTTTCAACCCTTGGTCAGATAACAGGACCGTCTGCTATAATCCGGTAAAGCATATGGCGATAGAAGAGCATAAGTAACAACGACACGAATCATGGAAGAAAAACAGGGATTTGTTGGTGCCCCAAATGAGGCTAACTTGTTGAAATTAATGGAGAAGACGGGATATCCAATGATGCAAGAGAATGGCCAGAGGAAATATGGACCCCCACCAAAATGGGAAGGACAGGCACCTTCGCGGGGATGTGAAGTTTTTGTGGGTAAAATTCCCCGCGATTGCTATGAAGATGAACTTGTGCCTGTATTCGAAAAGATCGGTAAAATATATGAGTTGAGATTAATGATGGATTTTTCAGGAAGCAACAGAGGTTACGCCTTTGTTATGTTCACAAACAGAAGTGATGCACAGAAATGTGTTCGTGAAATGAATAACTTCGAAGTTAGAAAAGGTCGTCTGCTAGGTGTATGTATTTCGGTGGACAACTGCAGATTGTTCGTTGGGGGTATTCCTAAAACCAAAGGTAGAGAAGAAATTCTCCAAGAAATGAAAAAGGTAACGGAGGGAGTTACAGACGTGATTGTGTATCCAAGTGTCGTTGACAAAACGAAAAATAGGGGATTTGCATTTGTGGAGTACGAGAGCCACAGAGCAGCAGCTATGGCAAGGAGAAAGCTTATTCCAGGACGGATTCAACTCTGGGGACATCAGATAGCAGTGGACTGGGCTGAACCAGAACAGGATGTTGATGAAGACACGATGTCAAAAGTTAGTATCATTTACTAATAACAACTGTTGTTATCGTAAGATTATCAATCAGTCTCTAATTATACAAAATATTTAAACCAAAACATTTCAATCTGACATTCGATCGTTGCAACAGTGGTATAAGACCGAACATTTCAGTATGAATTGAATGTTAGATGAGTTGATTTTATGATATATTTTGCTTTTTCATAAACTGAAAGGGGTTCTCTTTAAAAGTGAGAGAAATGTTACAGTATATATAGCTTGATGTATGATTTCACAAGTTGATTAATGTGTTACAAGGTTTTAGCATATATCATAACAGAGGTTTGAATATCATTGTAGCCTCCAAAAATATTCATTGTAATTTTGTTACTGCAGTTTCAAAAACAGTATTAAAACAAGAGTTTGTTCCCCTACCCCTGGATGATGGATCACACATCAAGGGTTTGCAAGCAGGAACATGACATGGATTAATAGAATCTTCCCCTACCTTGAGGGTGTGACCATAGGTGGTGGGCACGTCTATCATTTTTTTTTTTTAATAGATAAGACTTATCTATTAAAAATAATAACTGATAGACGTGCCCACCACCTATTGTGTGACAGAGAAAATTCCAACCCGAGGGGTGATGTTTTTTGGTTGTCTAACCTGAGGCTTTGCCGAGGGTAAGACAACCAAAAAAGTCACCCGAGGGTTGGAGATTTCTGTGTTACACACGGACACCCTCTAGGCAGGGGATGATTATTTTTCTCCCATCCTATTATTTCAGTCACAGCTCCACCAACAGTAATCTGACATGTTTGTAAACAAAAACACATGTGGGGTATGCATATCGTCATTCACTTTTTGATGACGTCACAATTACCGATGACGCATTTTAACAACGTCACAATTCACACATGCTAATTGGCACGAGATTATCTCCCCCTATGGGGTGACAAGCTGATCTTTCTCGGCTAAAACAGGAGACACACCTGTGAAGGGTGGGAGAAAATGTTATTCAACAATTTATATAACAGTTGTCCGACATGATATAAATATGCATGGGTTTTGAACCCAAGACCCTCCAAACTCTATGGACAATCGATCAGTAGGGCTACCTGGTCGCTGATGATTGACAGTATACACATACAATTGTTCCATAGAGAACCTTTCATTTTCTAAAATAGCTTTTTCTTTTAGTTTGTTTTGTTTTGCATTTATGTCCCTTTGCTTTGGTCGGAGTCTTGCACGTTTCGATGAACAAGAGACCTAGATGCAGGATTTTCTTCATTTCTTTTATTACTTTAGAAACACAATCCACCCTTCCCTTTATACCAGGGATTTTCCTATGTGCTGTGGGGATACATGGCAAGTGCATAGTTGCACATATAAATAGACAATAATGTGTATAGCAGCTGCACACACCATTGCTACAGCTGGGATCTTGCCTGGTATTTCTTTTGGTCATATTACCTATACTTGTTTTCTGTTCCTTGTTGATATACTTAAAAAAAGGACACTGATGGAAAATAAAGACAAAAAAGTTGCTTAACAAATCATTGCTTATTTAATTTTCTAAATTTCTAGGTTCGGATTCTATATGTAAGGAACCTCATGCTGAACACTACAGAGGAGACTATTCAACAGTTTTTTTCCAAAGCTTGTGGAAACGAGAACAGCATTGAGAGGGTGAAGAAAATGCGAGACTATGCATTTGTGCATTTCAAGGAGAGGGGGGATGCTCTGAAGGCCATAAAGGCAACAAATGGTAAAGCCGCCATGTGTTGATTCCTTAATTAAGTTGAAAGATGATCAATTGAGATCAAACTTGTTGTGTAAATGTACTTAAACAAGATACAGTTCATGCTTATTGTCCATTGCAATTATGCTATTATGTAAGATTTCTCTTTTCTCCACAAATCTAATATTTGTATATGGCCAACACAAATTATAGCAACATGATTGGTAAAGACTGTTGTTAGCTACATAACTATGTACTGTACTTTATAAGTTCTTAAGAAAAAATACTGTTGTAGATATGTACAAAAATATGTTCATTAATATTTAATGTAATCGATTAAATGTGCAACTTTTGTTTTTAATCAAAAGGGAGCAGTTTAGAAGGATCACTCCTTGAAGTTGTACTCGCAAAACCAGTGGACAAAAATGACTACAGAATGTATGCTCGAGGGAAAACTGCTATGCAGGAGGTAACAAATGTTTCTTTCAAATAAACTGAATCTCTCCTGATTATGAATTACCTACAGCAAGTATTGGCAATTAAATGAAATGCAGCCATGAACATTTATCATGTTGTATGGCATCTTAACATTTCTGAACACAAAGACAAATGGATATTGATTTTTTACTGTTGCATGCAAAAATGAAAGAAAAATTGTCCTAGATTCTGATTGGTCTCTGTGTTAGTAGCTAGAGTTGATTTTAAAAACTTGTTGCTTTATTAGGAGGGTGAAGAAGACAGTGATTATTCAATGCAATACCTGAACCAGGTTAAACTTCTAACATGTTATGCATGATGATATATATTAAATTTTGTTAGTTTTTGTTTCAAATGTTCTTGGTTTTTTGTATCGTTCATCTCAATTTCACTTTAAAAGTCAGTACATATAAATCTTATAAAACCCATCAAAAGTCTTTGTGATGGTAAATATATGTTTATATAAAAGGAAAGACTCGGAGCAGCTCCCCAATACTTTAGAGGTTCATCAGGGAAAGAAGAAGAGGTCACATGGAGCTCCTCAAAATCTCTCTTTTTAATATGGACAGCTTAATTTTGAGCGATAATAAAATCCCCAGCTCGTTTTTCTATATTTTATTTGTATTTCAGTATCGGTTACATTGATCCCGGTTTTATTGAAAGTCTGCTTTATTGAAAGAGCTACCATTCCAAGTGATCACTTGTTACATTGAAACAACATCGGTTAAAATGGTAACTCGCCTGGTCATGATCAGTTGCAGAAATAAATAGCCAGGGAGGGTAAATCACCGTTGTCCACAGGTGTCCTAGCGGCACGCATTAGTACTCAATTACTCGCACTCTATTACAATTAAATGTTGTTATTTCAAACCTCGACATGGTAGCGTAAGGTTTGGGGATGACATAGCTTCCCTGGGCCACCAGAAAAGGGATGCAATTGAAAATCGAACAAAATAAATGAAATAATACAGGCATAGTTCAGAAGGATAAACTGAAGAGCGAAAAGGCCTGTTATTTCAATATTTTTACATTTGCTCTGCCTCCTTCAATTATAATACATTACGAAGGCAAATGTTGTTATGAGACTATAACAACACAATCTGATTAAAATCATATGTTACATGGCTTCGTTAACTTCGTACTACGCCTGAACACCTGAGTGTGCAGCGGTCAGGGTCACATTCAAGTGACCTTTATATTTATAAATACTCATTAAATTTTGACCAATTAGTGACCCTTTTTCAAAAAGGCGCTCAGAGTTGTAACAAATATGGCGAACATTGATGAGAATGATGCAGAAGTTCTGAAGTTATTTGAGATTGATCGTCTGAAACCCGAACAGAAAAAGATATTTGAAGCTTTATTACTATTAGAGAAGAAAGACTGTATGATGGTGTTGCCTAAGCAATTATTACGCAATGGGTACATTTTCCTTGGCGTTGTAGAAACGTCCGTTCCCGCCACCATATTTGTTTTGGAAAATTAATCTGTTCGATACTCCTCGCTATTTATTTATCAACCATGATATTCCGATTCGCTGGCAAACTATAACACACATTTCTATTGCTGACAAACTTACATAAAGCCCTACTTGGCTTTATTAAGTTTGTCATCAATAGCAATGTGTGTTATAGGGCCATAACAACATTTGCTAAAACATTCATTGCTTAAATCAACCTCATTACTTTAACTGAAATTGTCAGACACCATGATGTAATTGTGGAGGCAAATGAGTCTTTCCTGACATTCTCTGATATGTAAGTGTTTGCATTCTTGCATTGTGCCATGATGACATTAAAAATTCTTTGTCCAAATGATTTGTTATAATTAATGCTCATGATAAAAAACAGTCCAATATGTGTCGGATGTAAAATTCTCTGTAATGGGGGATTGCCTGTGAAGGATTCAGCTTTGGATAACAAAGATGCTACACCCCTGTACTAAGCGTAGTTGATGTTAGGAAAAGTTTGCAAATTGTTCTTTCCTTTTTATTCTCGTGCGTAACGTCGAGATATTTCTAACTTGGTCTCGAGTTTGTAAACAGTCCTGTATGAGGGACTATTTTTCTAAGGTCAAGCTTAATAGCATTCAATATTGTTGAAAAGACATGGCGATTGTTTATAGGTCCAACACTGTTGGAATGCATATAAATGTGAGACACATGATTTAGAAAAGTATGATATTGTTGTGGACATTTTCATAAGTAATTTATAAACTGTGTTCACATTGTTCTATCATGTACATGTATTAGTAAGTTGGCACACATGCTGATACCAAGCTATGAGGATTTCAAGTAGATTTAGTAGTTATAGTCTGTTTAAATGTGCAAATATTATCATAATTATATGTACCAAATCTAGACTTACCTTTATACATAAATTTAATTTTGAACCGGTCAACCCATATAATTAAACGGATCTTGTTTGATTGTTAATGTTCCATAGTTCATTCATAAACTGTTGATTCATGTTTGTTATATTGTGGGGTTTTTTTTGCGAAATCTATCTGAAAATTTGTGATTCATAAGTCTTGTGACCTTATCTGGGAACAACATTTAACATTGTATGTTTTACAATAACCTTATTAGTTATATTCAGGTTTAACAGCATATCAATATGTATATGAAGACCGGGAGAAAATTTTGTATTCTTTTAAATGTTAAGTAAAATGTATCTTGTAAAGTTGAGCACTTGTTTAATGTTTACTTGATGTATAAGGAACAAAGGCAGAGGTAATTTTTCTTTTTGTGCAGAAATTATTAAGCTTAAATACAGAATATTGTGTTGAACAATTGGACAACTGTAAATGATGATACGATACTGAGAATGCAACTATAAAGTAAACATTAATTAGATCATGTACTGATGAAATGGTTTTGTACGATTTTAATTTTGTACTTTACAGGCCTACGCTCAATTCAATGTATTTGGGGAAGCTGCTGCAACTAATGCAATGTATGGCCAGGCTTACACAGGATCGGGGGGTGCTGGTGGAAGGTATGCTTAATCAATCATCAGTCCCCCTCTAATTTAAAAAAATCCTTTATCACAACTCTTTTTCTCATAATATGTAGACGTAATAGATTGCTTGTCTGGTATTTAAAACAAGAATGGTATATAATTTTTTTTGCTTAAACATGTTAATTATCAGGACGAACATGCCAAAACAAAAAAGAAATGCAACTAAATTGTTTAGCATTTTGTATTAAACATACATTGCAGTATAAAACATAGGTGTCAAAATGCCACAGGTAGAGTTAATAACTGGTCGAGATCAGGACAACGTTGTGACGTCAAGATCAGGCTAGGTGCCCATCTGCATAATAGGAGGTTAATGGTGTGAGAAAGAGACTGCAAATTCGCATCTGCCTACCACTTTATTCACATTATTTTGAGTAGAAAGCAATCAACTTGTGCACTGGTGTTTTGCTGAGGCATGTTCTTTGATTAATTTGGGGGTGGATCGGTTATGGTTTAGGAAGGAATTTTCAAAATGGTTTGAAGACGCCTCTAGTGATTGTTAATGGGAATATAACAGCTGAGATCCCAAGGCCCCAATATTGTGCTTTTTGTTTGGAGGCTCATCAACAGGATAATGTGATGCCAAACATTGCAAGAGTCTGTAAGAGACTCTTTCTTTCTAGCCCCAATTCGTCCCCAGTCATGAACTAGAGAGGAGTGTTCGGATTCACCTCAACCCCCCCAAATAACCAGTCCCCCAGTTAGCCAATGCTCTTGTCAACGAGTAGATAACATTCCTATAGGTACAGTCAATGCCCTTGTGAACTCTATGCAACACAGCAATAAACATTAGAGATGCTATAGCTTTTTGAGAGGTCACACATGATATTAATGAATGGTTTCACAACTACTGACATTACTTTTAGTAACTAATAATCAGGGTACTTTATTTCATAACTGCCTTATGAAGGCCCCTTTTGGTAACCCTTTCACCCCCTAGGCAACTTAAGCAGACTCTACCATGCATTTTTTGAGATGAGTCCATTATGGTCTACAGTTGTGAAAGGGTTAAATATCCCTTAAAAAACTGTAGATGCTTGGTTCAATATTTAAGTAAGCTATAACATCAATAATTTAGACATATTACTCAAAATATTTTATTGACCTTCAATAAAGTTTGAAGGTGGGTTTTTTTCCATTTCAATCAATATATATTGAAGCTTTTCAGTAACTAAGAACAGGCTAAATGGAATTTTTAACCAGCTATATTTTGCATTTTATAACATACATTATGAAAAAGTTAATTTGAACAGGTCAAAGTCACTATTGAACCAATCATTTTGGCCTGATGTTTTTTCTTGATGATAACACTAATGTTACTGTATAAACATTTGTAAATGGATGCTAGGTACAAAATGTTGTAAACTATACATTACTTGATGCTAGAGAATTAAGTTTACCTCTGTGAGTCTTCACAGAAAGGAAAAGTTAATCTAAATTAGTTGTCTTTGCAGAGGAGCTGGATTTCAAGGTCGTACAGCTGTGGGGATACGTGGGGCTCTCAGAGGGCGTGGGCGAGTATCTGCAGGCATGCGAGGAGGAAGCACACATGGGGGATACAACTTCTTAGGGAGAGGAGCTTACAGAAGATATGCTACTGATGTGAGTTTCTGCATGTTCACATAATCATTACGAGACGCATAATGCATGAGTTCTGTTAATTACTTCATTGTTTTTATGTTTTTGTGCCTTCTTTTAGAACTTTGTTTCCTTACTTTGCTATTGTTTCACATTTTAATCTAGTGGGTTAAAATATATATTTATTTTAAATGATTGTAACTGGAATATGAAATTTAATGAAAACATTTTTTTAAAATATTTTCAAAAAAAATTGTAATTGTGATTGTAACTTAATTTGTTTAAATGAAATATAAACATTCAGTTATCTTTTTGTGAACTAAAAATTCAAGACGGATGCACAAAAAAGAAATTTGTTCTACGTTTTCTTGGTTTTGTTAACTTGCATGTTGTTGCTTTTTAATTACTGTTTCATAGAAATTTTATATAAAACTTTCTTTAGTTTGTATTAACATTCTTTTGTTGGTTAATTGTTTTATTACTTTCTTTGATTCTTAATTGCTTTGATAAAGTAGAAGATGAAAATGAAATATTACAGTGGGAAGGTACTGTGGACTGTAACTGCAGACATGCAGATATTTCTGTTAAAATTGACTTGACTTTTCACTCCTGTCTGTAGGAACATCTTTACGACATTTTGCCTGGCATGGAATTGACACCCACTAACCCTGTCACACTTAAACCTCAAACTGTCAAATCACCAGTTCAGGTATTATTGCATTTGAGAATATCGGCTTGTAGAGCTGTAAAAGCACTGTAGAATGCAAAATGTAATATAAGCTTTACTTTTCATGTATTGCAGATGATCTTCAGATTTGCTTGAAAAAAGAACTGGCACTATTGTAGGCAGTATTACTCTTCATTTTCACCCAGCCTCGTTTAATAATTTGATATTTAAATATTCATTCATCACTCTACGTAATTCAAAAATATAGACATGTATACATGTACTATTGAAAATCCTATGAGATTTTTGGAATTGTCATATTACAATATTTACAGAAAATTCTGTGAAAATGTACATCTGATGATCCATATAACCAGTAAATATAATAAAAATGAAAAATTAGAAGGAATGTAGGCTATTTCTTTAGATGGAATTTGATGGAATAGGATCAAGTGATGAACAAGTGATGTATATACTGGTAATACTTAACTGGTCATATTTTACCTTGGAATTGAGAAAAGAAAACAGTCATTTAGAAGGGTTTGTAGTATTGCAACAAAATGGCTGGATGAATTAAAAATCATGTATTTGAATTCATAGAATTTAAAATAAAAACATTGTTAAAAGAATGACCAGAAAGAAGCTTTAAAATGCATGTTCAAAATATTGCCAACTGTGGTAAGTGCAGCTCCAAAAATGTGTCTGATTTTTTTCAAATTTAAATAGACTAGTAACAACTGGGGGGTGGAGACCCAACGTCCCTGCAAGGAAGTCAGTTCCATAGTGGCGGTAGGGATCCTGGGGTGGATACCTTAATGGTATTCAACAGTGCTCATCAGGGAAAGCAGAGCAATTGAAAAAAGAAATGATGAGCAACAACACCGCTGAATCCGGTACAAAATGTAATGTTAGATTTACATCCTACGTGCTGACATGTTTCGGCCAAAAGGCACAGTCTTCAGAGCACAGTTACATGATGTTTACAAATATGGTACAATGACAATAAAGGTCATGTGACTAAAACAATAAAGAATAACTGTAACGTCATCAAGTTGCTAAGAGTTACAGCCTGAAAAGGTGAAAAGATTTAGCCATATTTGATCGGTGCATAATAGAATAAGTGCTAAATAATTTCAGAATGATGCACTAAAAGATTATATAAAAGTATCATAGTAAATGTGAATATATAAGTACGTGTAGTAGTATTACAGTATTTACAATGCAAGAGATGATTAAAGGAACAGCAAAAAGGGATAGTAAACATAAAATTAAATGTATCAAAAGTGCTCAAACAAGCACACTTTAAGGTTATCGTTCTGTCTCTTAAAGAATGGAAATTGAAAAAGAAAGAATATGATTGAATCGTCAGAACCGTTGTAAATAAAGTATTTTATTTCTGTACACGATCCATATGCGGGTGAAAGTTCGTGGTATTTCACGCATACTTCAGTTTTCTCCGACATTTATTGTAATAAAAAAACAATGTGTCCGTCTCGAATATGTTTTTTTTGGATTAAGCAAATTTGAAAGTAAACCATTGCGAGATGGGCGACTTGAAATGTGTTCAGCTTTGACATATTTCTTGTCATCTTCTCTGTCCACCATTTTTAGGTCACTTGAGACTTTGTCTTAAGTCTCAAGTGACCTATTGCGATCGCCTTTTGTCCGTCGTCGTCCGTCGTCCGTCGTGCGTCCGTAAACAATTTACATTTTCGACTTCTTCTCCAAAACCCCTGAACCAATTTCAATGAAATTTTGCAGGGACCTTCCATGGACAAAGGTCAACAAAAATAGT
>NW_018404871.1:836611-897342 GCF_002113885.1 Mizuhopecten yessoensis | reverse complement strand
CAAATGATACTTTGAATATTACATGTTAATAACTTGATTGGAATTATAACCTTGAATTGACAGTTTGATACTTTGAAAATTTTGAGCCAGCCCTACCCCCAAGGGCTGTAGGTGCTAGTTTCAAATCCTTTTTAGTCTGAAATCTGTATGCTAGATATTGAGTAAGGTGGTTTTATTGTTTTTTGTCACTTTGAATAATATTTCTGTTCATGTTAAAAGCAAAATCAACTCTCTGTATAAATATATCAGGTGACCGTTAAGGCCCATGGGCCTCTTGTTGTTTGTTGAGTGCTAAAACTACTTTTTTCTTTGAGGAGTTCGAACAAGGGAGAGTACAAAATTAAATGTATCATAGGTATCACGATACAGTCTTGCCGCATTGATGCATCGTATCGCGACCCTTGCGATCCAATACATCGATGCATCAGAGAAATCGTTGCACCCCAAAAAAAGATTTGACAACAGGCAAAGCCTATTTAGTAATCTCCAAAAGTCATCTCCCTCGAAATATTTCTTAACAAGTACCCCACTAGTACTACTGAGACAACAAGTACGACTACCCCACCAGTACTACTGAGACAACAAGTACCCACAAGTCTTGATGGAAATCAGGCAGTTACTGAGAAAACTGTCACCTTTAGCTGCCAAATTTTGTGTGTAGTTGCAAATATTTCTTGGCATGGTTAGACACTAAATATATTTGCTTGGTTGTCCACAGGACTTGTTCAATAGATTATTGGTACTTGTTAGTCCTACGTCGATGTAGCTAGTCCAAAATAAGTTTCCTTAAAGAAATTTCTCGAGCATGAAACATCATATTAAATTGAATCTAAAAATAACACCTGTTATAAAGACATGGTCTAAAGGACCAGTTAGGCTAGGTGATTCACTAATTCTTGCTGAAATCTGTTGATCTTGGACTAGAGGACTAGTGTTAGTGGTGAACCCTGAGATCTGACCTAGTGTGCATGCTGATGGCAGAGAGTTGCACTGAAGTAATGTCTTGTGTCCTGCTTTATACAGAGTTGTGGTCCTTAGTTCATATTTAATTCATTCCAGAGGTTGGGTACTATGGATTGCTTGCAGTATTTTGAAATGTTCAATGGTCCATATACAAATTTCATACTATAGAGTATATTGCCCTATACAATTTCTGAAAATGCTTTAAGGTGCATTACATAACTACACGTGTATATATTATAATGTTCAACTAATGTAGTAATGAGTTATGAAGTTCAGAAGTAATATTCGGCACAAATGATGTTATTGACAAGAACAAAAACTGAAGTTTGATGCTTTAAGACTAAAAAAAATCAGATTTGTTGTAGCTATTAGTCTTTTATGTCGTTAAGTTCTTGAGTTCATAGGTTTCTGACTATTACAGGTTCTGGAGGAGATTTGCCAGAAGAATGCTTGGGGCACCCCAACTTATCAACTACATTCTGCAATGAATGCAGACATGCAGCTGTTTTTATATAAGGTTAAGTGATTACCATACACATCTTATAATTATTGTCCTGAGAGCCCAGTTGTTCAAACTCTTGTTTGTTAGACTAACATTTTCAGATTTAGTTTGATTTCTGTTATAAATTTTAGTTACTGGTCACTTGATTTTGAACATTTCAAAATGAATGTTTTGGACCTTTAAGCCAGCAGCTTTTCTTAAAATTTCAATAGTTTTAAAACTACAATACAAAAGTTTCCACTTAGTTTTCTAGCTGATCATGTTTTGAAAACCTGGGCTCATATGTGTTATTATAGTATACATTGTATATAGTAGTACAAGTAGGCTAGAATTGCTTGTTTTCCCATAAAAGCTTCAAGAAATGTTAACTTGCATGCACATTTGTCCACAAGTTTTGGAACTTTGACAAGAAACAAGAAGGTGCTATTTCAATTTAAACAATGCATTTTCTAGTGAAATGTTTCTTCTTCTTTTTTCTTCTGTTTTTTTTGCATGCTTTACTATTCTGTTTTGCCAATATTTTGCTTGAAATGTACCCCTTGGGCCTTTTAGTTTTCTGGTTTGTTTGTGGAAACCTAGCTTTTTTCTTTACCTTCATGTATTTGCAACAAAATTTTGAAATTGAAGAAAACAATAACAATCACAAAATAGTTAAAAAAACTGACCCCTAACTCAATTGTGAAAGCATTGCAATAGCATTTACCCATATAGCAATATCATAGTATTTCAGGAGTAAAATAATGGCCCAATACTCATCCTAATGTTTATACAGTTGAATTTAGTTACTGGTAATATTTAGTTATAAGTAAATAAAAGTATAAATTGTGATACATGATTGCTGTCAGTATTTTTCGTTTAAACAATTTTGTTTCAAGTGGTGCATCTATATCACAGATAGAGATTAGTCCCCGACTTGTTGAGATAAGAGGATTTACCTAGTAGCTGAAGAGACCTGTCAGGGAAGACTACCTGTCACACAAAGAATTGGGTTATCAGTAGAGATCAGAGGTCAGCAGTGTGATGCTGTGCTAAACCCTGTCCCAGCAGATTAAACTCTAACCTTGAAACAAGATACTTGGTTGTTTGCTGACGCTTCTAAATGATCACAAGTTATCTTGTGAAACTTTGTTATGTTCTATATAAGAATAATTTTACATAATTTAAATAAGTTTATTTTGAGTAAAGATAACTTAGCACAGGCTTTTTTAGTCAGGGTTTCAAATCTCCCTGTCCAAAACGTTGATATTATATCTAATTATAAAAAACTGCCTTTAAAACTGATATACAATAGTATGGTAATAAAGTGGAAAATTGCCTGTTAAAGTCCCTTTCAGAAAACTGCCTGTCAAAAAGACAGGTGGACAGTTGGCTGGCAATAGCCTGGCAATAGCCTGCATTAGCATTTACTCTCTGGACAGGGACACCTTACTCAGGTTAAAAATTAGGTAGTCTTGACTGAAAGTTATTTAAAGTGCAGTAGCTTCTAAAACGAAAACAGTAACAATTGTCTTTGCATGGTGTCCAACCATTTGACAAATCTGCAAAAGTAAGAACTAAGATTCATGTGTATATATTGGGGATAAGAAATAGCTTATTACAAAAAATACATTCCAAAAATATATTGCAAATTTTACATCTGCAAATATATTTTGATGTTGATAAAAAATTTAATCAACATCTGAAGGGCATGTCCATATATAACGCAACTTATTTTATAAAGGGTGTTGTATCTGTACTTGCCCTTGAGATTGTTCTGTTTAGACTACTTTGCAGTGAAGTATTTTGCTATATCATATTGTAGGGGAGAGAAACTGGGACACTTTATCTTGTAAGATCAACACGGGTTGCCTTTTACCTGTTTTACACATCTGGAATGTGTGGGCTTGATATCAGGACTCACCTGTCAATACTCGACCACATATTGGCTGTTATCTGTTCGTCACCAGCCCCAGTATTCACCGGCATGCACCTACATGTGTCCGCATGGATAAGCTGGTTTCTAGTCTAGCTCATTTTCCTAGCACATTTCCTAATGGTGTTTGATGCACATCAGAAGTTCATTTAAATAGATAATACAAATCTGTCTAGTGAAAAATAGGTCTAGGTCCCTTATGCATAGATGCAAATGGTTTCAAAGTTGAGGTTTTGAGAGAAAAAAGTAAAATCCTATGATGAGTTATGATGGCATCTTGTATCTAATAAGTGATAAAGCTTGGTTGTTCTAAAAATTAACCTCAAATATTAGATACACTGATGTTGTTTAATTTTATTTTAGCTACCAGTATAAGTATCCATATACATGTACAAGTCTGGTATTGGAAAATGGTATCAAATATTTTACTGTGTGTATTTCATTGAATTAATGAAAAACATTACAATGAAAAACTTGCATAAATCAAGTACAGGGGTTAGCAGGTGTGAAGTAGAGGTGATATGAAAATAACCAGGCATGAATTTCTCTTCTTTCCGCAACTAGGAAATGCTTTTGTTTCAATTTTCAATGATTTGGTATTTTGAAGTGATTGGCATGCTCGGTAAATTAAAACAGTTTCCTCTTCAATGTAACATTCTGAATTTGTTTTGATGAAATTTTAATGAAAAAATAATTTACAATGTATGTGAAGTAGGTGAACAATTTTCAATAACTAACTCATACTATCTTTATTGTTTGCCTGGCCTTAAGGGCCTTGTGAATTTATATCATGGCATGGTGTCTGTCGTCAACTCTCCCTTTAAATAACTAGCTCAGAACAACTAAATGGATTTTATTAAAATTTATTTGGAACATCTCAAATGCAAGGGAGTTAAAGAATCAATGCTGTATATATATACGAAGGGTGTGGAATTTTGTTATTGTTATTCTGTGTCATTCTGAAAAAACCTTAAGATGGTTATCAAGGTCTCAAGTGGAACCATTTCATCTTCTTGTCTGGTTCAATAACAAAAGACATAGCCGAGAAATACAGGCGCAATGGGCCTCTTGTTAATTGAAGTATCGATTTGCACAAAATACAAAAACAAATGTGTTGATATTAAAGTTAATGATTTATCTATTTCATTAGGTTACCATTCCAGCCATCGGAACGACTCCGTTTCAACCCTCCAAACTCTGCAGAAATGTGGATGAAGCCAAGAATTTTGCTGCCGAGTTTGTCATGTCTCAGCTAGGAATGCCTTTTGAAGGTTTGTGTCTGTTCAAAAAGTAATGAGTTTGATCAAAGTTCACAGATCAGTAGGCTTGGCTTGTAGGTCCATATTATTAATCACAATGACCCCCTAAGTATATAGGATCTGTAATCTACATATGATAGTAGTTAATACTCAAGTTTGTGTTGGTTTAACTTCTGTCAGATTTTATTGCTTTAGTTTGCCAAGGTTTTACATAGTGAATGCTGCTAGTCTTTGTGTATTTTCGTAGCTCTGAAAATGTGAAACAGTTAATTTTAGAAGGTATGAAATATTATAAAATTGCTCATAGTAAGCGTTGTTAAAAGATACATTTTTAAAAGATATAATTGGATAACAAGATCTCCAACTAAAATTTGATTAATTAACAGAAAAAAAACATTCAGACTGAACAAACACAATAAAAGAAAAAAATATGTATACACAATGTGTTTTCTAATCTGGAATGAAAATGATACAGATATATGTTGGAGATATTGTGCTTTATACATTATAACACTATTTATATATCTTGGTCATTTTAATTCATTCCTCCTCATCTCATAACTCATTTCATCTGATGCGGTGTGATGCAAGCTTCAGCTTTGTGTATTTCTAGATTGTATAGATTCATGGGAAATTGTACCAAATTTGTTTGAAAATATTTTTCAACAATCATGTTTATTTTTCCAAAATAACTGAAAAGCTTGTCATTGTAAGAATTTTTTATTTCTTGACTCGGAACATGACAACATTTTTTGTGTACATTATAACAGTAAAAATTCATGTTTTATTACTGGCTTAATATAATGTTTGAAAAACATACTATCATGCTATCAAAATTTTCATTGGTGTCATTTAATTAATTCAGGTAATTTCATCAGTGATTTATGATGGTCTTTTAGATAGGCGACCTAATGTTTTGCTGTATTTTCAAATAACATTGGTGTGTACTGGTTATAGGTTTAGTTTCTAGTGCATTTGCTTCATCAGAAACCAATTGACTTCTTTTGTTTTACTGAAAATGGGAAAACAAGATCTCTTGATATGATTTCTCAAGTTTGTGCATGTTTTTGCAGAGTTCGAAGCAGACAAGTATTAAGAATAACTGCTGGAAGGTTAGAAGGGTCAATCTTATATCGGCACATGTTATTTAAGTAATAAATCTTCATGACCTCAATGTTTGACTTGGCATGCTCAATCGATTTGATAAAAGATTTACAGTATTAAATCATTACCTGAACCAGGAAGAACTAGCCGAACAAAATGTCTTTTTGAGAACAGGTGGAGAACAGGTAGTCATAACCAACCCTAGTTTGTGAGACTAATACTTCTATATTTGACCTATCAGTATCATATTGTGTAAATGAAGAGTTTCATGCTTGTTGTAAATAGGCAAAAGATCATCTTTTGAAAAAATAGATAACTTTCTTTTACCAAAGTATAATATAGCGCAAAATGTCTCTGAGTAATCCTACATTTCTTTACTTTTAAGTCAAACTTTATTTATCAATAAAATTAAGATAAAAAAAGTAGAATTGTCTCTGATTAAACATTATTTATCTTGACACTTCAAATTAATTTGATGAACAATATGACATCTACTTGATTTATGGTGAACTTTGATAAAATGTAACAAATTGTATACTTAAATAATCATATCAGGTATTCTTTCTGAAAAATGTCTTTGTTCTGGCAAGATGTTTTGCAAAAAAATGAGTTTTTTCATTCATATTTCAAAGTTTCTGAGATTTTGTCAGAAATATTCAATATCATTTTACATTTTAATATTGGAGCTGTCATCATTTTTTTCTAAAAAAGTTGCATTAAAACAATGAATTCCACAAGTTGATCTGGTTCACTTTGATATTATTGGGAATTATATTTGAAAAAAATCAAAGTAATGAAAATGCTGGGGATGGGATAACCCCTTCATCCGAATCCATCCAAAAGCATGCACAAGTTTGATTTCACCTATACTGTGTGTGCTGCTGTACTAGCTCTCTGTCACAACTCCCATGCAGGTTCTGAGGTTGCCAATCTCGCCCCCAACCTGTATCAGGGACGACCCATTGGACCTTCTTATCCCCTGACTAATGGTGCGTCAGCTATCACTTATGCCTCCTCCATGCCAGTAGTGACCAGTGCTCCACCCTCATATGTGGTAGCTCACGGAAAGATGCCACCTCCACCACTACCAACACAGAGTAAGACTTATCAGCTGCATGCCTGTACAGTGGAACCTTGTTATTACCTATATACCTCTCAGTCAGAACTCTTTTTTCCTCTTGTGCAATAACGTAATATTGATATGTATACATAATATACATAAAGGTATCGTTTTAAATTGTCACATTGTTAGCATCATTTGAACGAGCATCTGCCAGATAGCTGTTTCCTTTTTTTATGCTTTTTTTTGTCATCGATAGGCTATTTGCTAGGACTCGCCTGGTAACTCTGAAGATATCAGAGATTATACCATTTGAAGTATAGAATCAGCATAATAGAATTGTTGTGATAACAGTCCTAAATTAACGATGAGACTATAGGGGGACTATAGATATTATTACATCAAATCAATTTGTCTTGCATCTTCGTTTTAAGGCCATAATTTGTAATTTACTCAGTTTTGTTTCATGAAACGTCATAGACACATGTGTTAAGTCTGGACAATTAATCTGTTGTGTACCATTATCAGGACTGTGGTTAAGGTGATGGCAGGGTGATGTGTTGTGTATAAAGCTTGGGTCCAAATACCTAAGGTCAAGGTCACATTGGGTTCAAATACCTCAGGTCAAGGTCACAACAAAACAGTCAAAAGTCACAGTATTGTATTAATAACTGTTTTCATAGATGGCCGCATCACAACTGTACAATGTGTCACATTTAACTCTGGAGTCCAATTAATCCAAACTTGCCAAGGTCATGGCCATAGCAAGATGTCAACTGGTCAAATGATACATTTTGTAATGCCTGATTGTTAGGTCAATATCTTAGGAACAGTTCAGTCAATTTTCTGTGAAACTTGTAGATAGATGTATCATGATTAGACAGTTTATCATGGGATGGGATATGTATTGCCTCGTATGCTTGGTTAAAATTAACAAAACACTTGGGGAAAAATAGTTCAATAAGGAAAACAGCATTGCAGAATGATGGTTCATATCAAAGCTGTTGAAAAGATTTTCAATATTAAACATTTGAAAATAGAGTTTTTGGCTTATTGAGTACGTATATGAATAGCAAGGTTCTACAGTACTTCTATTTTTTTATTTGCTTCTTCATAACTGCCTCAGTCCAGAGAACAGTGTTCCAGTTTTATAAGTATATTGGAACCACATTAATTTAATTATTGAGTGAAATCATTCAAAGTATGTGGTTCGTTTATCATTGAAATTTGGAATTTGGTTTTCAAATTAAAATTTAATGATCAAAATTCAATATTTACTAAAACAAAACAAATGGGGAATGAAATTGCCTCGAACAGTTGCAGTAATTCTGGAATGTAAAACTCTGGACTGAAAAAATCATTCATATGCTACATGTACATAAACACCTTCATTTATAATCCGGACATTTCAAACTATTTTGCTTTAGTTGTGCATAGAATATGTATTATGTAGAGATTCAGCTTTATTTAACATTTGAAGCTTAGAAAGACAGTTAAAAGAAAATCATGAAGAAATGTTCCTTGGTTACAAACACGTGCATCTTTTGAACGCGAAAGAATTGGAGTCTTGAGTAGTACTCCTTAAAGTTATTTTCTTCAAAAACGTTCTATTAATCTGTTGAAAGGTGTGGTAATTACACAAAATTTTACAAGAAATCTTTATAATGTTCGAAGAACAATGCATGAGAGAAAAAAAATGTAATGGTGTCAGGCTAACAAGTTCATTCCTGTAAGTTGCAGCTTTATGGTGCTGTTTCTACAAAGTTTGAAACAAAAACCACATTATTTTATTTGTTAAAAAAAAACCCACTTTATTATGATTATGAGTATTTTAAAGGAAACACCCAATTTTTGATGTATGTTTAATTTTCATTCACAGTTCCTTATGACTTTGGAGCTTCCCCATATGCAACCATGTGAACAGATGAGATCTTTGTAGGAAGGAACTAAAGGACATGATCAGCAGTGATATTTATGTGTTTTTTTCTGTTATATAATGTTACTATTTATATATACATGTTTTTGTGTTTATTATACACACATGCTTAATATGATGGACTTAAGTTTACTCAGTTTACAACGAGAACTATTTACTACCATGTTAAATACTGGTATGTTTCCTCTACACCTTACAATGGTGTACTGATCACCCTGTTTGTTACGGTCATATCAGCTGTGGCGTACCAGTCAAGTGTCCTTCCCCTAAAGGTTATTGGACATGACTACCTGAAAAGTCATTTCTTGATGACTTTTACAAACTACATTTGTTTTAGATACCACTGTTCCCACAAATACCTTGAATAACTTAACTTTTAAGTCAGCTGTGGAAATGTTTTGGTTACATATATCCAAACATGAACCACAAAAACAATATGGGAGCAATTTGTAAGATGGAGAGATTCTTCCCATTAATGGTAAGAATAAATGGGTTGTGGTAATTGAGGTATGTCTTACAGCTTTTCACTCCTAAGGACTTCACAGTCATCCTATGGCCCAGATTAAATTCGGGATTATGGAGTGTAAGTTCCGAGACATTTCCATGACATATGGTGCTCAATGTTGAACAGTTTATTTTTCTTTTTATATTTGCTGTTTTATACAGACACAAGTGAGAAAGGATTTTTTTTTGGTTTTGTTGTTGGGACTACTATGAGAGGCAAAAATCAAATTTGCATGCAAGCAATTGAACTGTGTCGGCCGAAAGTTGTTCTTTTGAACATTTATTTAGTGATTTAACATTGTTTTTGAGTCTTTTTTTTTTAAGACAGGTAGAAGTTTTACACTCCTAATGAAAACCTTAATTGACAGACATATCACACATTAACTCATTCAACCCTGAAGAAATTTCATGATTTGAACTCTTCCAATTCAAAGTTGGAATAGTTCATTATGAAATTTCAGGGGTGAATAAGTTAATGCTACATTAGAGTGGTGTTATTTACCACATGAAAAGTAAATCGGCATTGTAATTGAAGTCGATTTTCATCAATATCATTGTAGATTAACCAAATTTGTGTGTGCCAAAGCAGAGGAATTTCTAATATTCAACTATAATATTGTCATTGGCATATCAAAAGATAATGTGGGAGAATTTCAATAAAATTGTCCTGCTTATATATATATACACTTGAGGGGATTTTAAGCTATTTATCAGCAATCTTATTAGAAGTTTATTTATTTAACAAGAATTGCAATTTATACTAGTACAAAATGATATTTTGACTTGTTAAATTGTTTATAAGAAAATGTTAAGTGTGGTTATTCACAAGCTATGAACTCTGACCCCAGTTATCTGAAAAGTAGATTTCCAGACACTGATATTAAGCAATAATTCTTGTTTCTCTAGGCACAAAATATTTTTTCAGAAAGTTTCATTTTAATTAGGATTTTTTCCTGATCCAGCTTCTCAGAAATCAAGGTGTTTTTAACAAATTAGGTTCCACTTAAAATGAAAACTACAAATGTACATGTTTTTCAGTACAGTAGTGTATCTTATCAAAACAATATTTTTGTTACATTTCTTGCCATAAACTATCTGGTCAATTTATACATGTAGATAAGAACTGTTTTTCTCTTTGAAAGTTGCATAATAAATGTTGCCATTTGCCGTTTTCTGTATGAAAAAACAAAACAACGATGAAAGTTAAAAAGTTCATCAATAATTTTAGATAAATGAGAATGATGCCCAATGATGTACAATAGATTTTTGTCCAGAAGGATATGTTAGAAATGTATCTTGACATCCAGTTATGACCAATTAATAGTAAATGTGTAGAAAAATTGTTTGTAAAAATAATATTTAGTTTTGTTGCAATCAGCTTGAAGCAACCAATTTTAATATGGATTGTAAATGATCAGTGAACCGAAAAAATCAAAAGCATGAATAGTCAATTGAAATTGTTAGTACTTAAAGAATTACATTAGAAAATCTGAATTTAGAAATAATGGACAAATCATCTCTGAAGTAATCACACATCAATTTCAATCAGGAGTGTTTGCTAATTTATGAAAGTTGTTGATTATGCTGTTAAAATTGCATGCTTGATAAGTTTAATAAATAAATGTTGAAAAGAATTGCACTTAATTTCAAAATGCATATCTCTTGCCATGTGAAGAATGAAAGGAAAAATCTGGTTGGCAAGTAGCCGCACGTTAACAATTTTAAACCAATGTTTGAACATTTGTTTTCTAGTCTGCCAGAAAAGAATACATGTATACTGTAAACAATATTCCCTTTTGAAATTGAGGGAAGGGAAACATAGTGCTAAAATAGCAACAACTTTTTTTTCTGGCACAACTTGAATTCATTTAAATATGTGGATATGATTTGGTGGTGGGTTTGATAATTTATCTTATTTCTAAATATAGCTTGATCATACAATTTTATCAGTAGTTGCTAGTGCTTAGTTTCAATTTCCTTGTTATTTTTGTTTATTTTTGCATTCTGTTTGTCATTTCGATTCAGTTTGCATATATTAATTGACTACATTTTAAGCAGAATTTCTTTTGAGTACATAATATATAATATTTAGCTGTATTTGATTTTTAATTTTTCATTTTAAATATTGCATTGAGCTCAATTGTGGTGGATGGTATCAGGAGGCATTAATTATTTTTGAAACAGTGTGGATTACCGCCTTACCAAAAGTAATTAAGTTTAAAATATTACAAATTTTAAAGTTACATGTAGTTGGTATTAATACTTAAGACTGATTAACTATAGTTATAAACCAATGTGCAATTTGCTGAACAACTGAAACAAAAAGTTTTCAGTGGTGGCGATATTGGATCCAATTGTATACCATAAAATGAGATGTTCCTTAGCCTAGGAACCAGTTTGTTCTGGTGAAAGTCACATTCCATTTAGCAGATTGCCTGTTTCTCATTGGTGCAACTGGACCCTTCCACTAAATGGAATACACTGTTGAATTCTCTCCTGGTACTTGATATCACAACTACATATTTAATGTAGCATCATACAAAGTGTTTTATTGTTTTTAGTGATTTATTGTAGGGTATGCTAGTTTGATTTATTTCCATTTTAATCAAGAATTTGATGTTATGACTGCTTGTTGATTGTAATTTTGGTTAAGTATAGCTGATCGTTGTGATCTAGTCTTATAATGTAAGTTTAAAGCCGGTCCTTTTATTTTGTTTTTAACCCATCCTTGCAACATTTTTCAACATATCTTTGTGATGTTGTTATTGTTAGCATATGCTTGCGATGTTGTTCCAGACAGATACTTGTGATCTTGATACTGTATTGTCATATCAGTACTTTGTCAGAGAAGTGCACATACATTCATGATTTCATACCTTTATTGTTTATCATCAAGTTCGTGTACAACTAGTCTTACCTGTGTTTTTGTTTCATTTACACAATATTTAATATTGCACTCTTGTTACTGCTTTTATGTTTTTTTAACCATTTACTGCAAATAATGGGTCGATGCAGCAACTGTGTATGTACTGTTATACAAGTTTATATTTATTTCTCTCAGGAGTTTACTTTCTCCCTTTTAATACTTGTGAACCCACTCGGTGGTAATGGCAACACTTGTACTCTGTGATATTTTGTGCACCTGTTGTGTGCAGAGCAACTACTTTTGCCATTTTTATCATTGATAAGAAAAGAATTGAAAAATTTTGGTACCAAGTGATCCTGCCTATGTTAATTACGCGTGATTTGACCCTTTGCAGTAAATCCATAATATATGTGTGCCATTGGTAGGGGACGTAGTCCCTTTTTTACGATTGGTTAGAAAATCACGGAAAGAAATTATTTGTGAGATTGTGAGGAATAAGGAAAGAAATTAAAGAGTGATCTTGTTGAGATTTAAGTAATGGAATCAAAATGTATCCATAAATTAGTATGAAAAAGGTTAGGATATATTGAAATTATAGAGGTAGCCCTGCAGCAGTTTTTTTTTTCGTATCAAATACGTGGTTTACTGTATATGCTTCTGTGGTCTTCCCAATCTATAGTTTCTTACTATTATTACACAGAAGGAGCACACTTGTGGTTTGGTTGCTGTGATCACTAAGGGCACACACAGTCAATACTACTGTGTGCAGTCTAGCTCGAACTTCAGGCCACTCACTCTACAAGAATTCTAGTTCAATTCCAAGTGGTGGCAGAAAAAGAGTGATTTGTTCTCAAACAGTTAGCTGTTATCCCCTTGGGATTTACTCTGCCAAAAAAAGCCACCCACATTTGTTCCACAGTGGGGTCTTCAGAAAACTCCTTCCCCACCGATGTTTGTTATTTACAATCACATTACTTTAAATCGTTATCATTATGCGTATTTCAATTGATACAAGAAAAGTGCCTTTATACATCATTCATCGTGGATACATTTTGATTCCATTTGATAGGTTGTGTTATAGTATTGCTGTTCTCATTGATCTAGTGCCTTAGGTTAAGATCTATATAGCCCTTTATAGAAGTCGAGGGTTGTATAAGTTACAGGTAGCGTAGTTATCATGTACGTAATGGCAACAGCTTGACATAATGGAACCTTTCTGGTGTGCTGATTTGACATACTTCATCATCAACATGTGAAAACTGTTCAAACAAATAATTTATTTGTAGATGCATCATCTTCATACGATAATGAACTAAGCAAAGATTTTACAAAATGTTGCAGGTCCAGTTATAACTGAGTTATGATGTTGAGATTTCATTGGATCACAGTTTCTTATAAATTTGTTAATTATATTTAAAATTATACTTATTTCCTTGATAAAGTTAAATGTGCATGAATTATAAGTAAGCTAGAGTTTTGGGCATAAACAATAATTTGCAGACAGACGTATTCTTGAAACTAGAAAAAACATTGAAACATCAGTAAATAAAACAATTGTTCTTTAATGAACAGTATTAATCAGTTGATGTTATAAAGTGTGTCAAAAAAGAGAAATTGCACTTTTGATAATGATATCCATCAAAATTTTATACAAGTTGATTGTTACAACTGGCCTTCTGAAGGATGTGATTTGAAACCAATCCTATTTAGTCCCATTTACATATACTATTCAATAACATTCCAAGTGACAATCAGAGCTTTATCCTAATAAAGTTATATAATCATTTTGAAATATATTTTGTTATCTATTGAACAACTCTGCTGCATTGACCTGGGTATTTTACTTACCAGGCACCGGAGACTTTAGTATGCCATAACTCCTGGTGGGGCAGATATATTTTGTTCACCCACACCCACTACAGGATTCCTCACTCCTGACAAACTGATGGTATTACAAGCCTACTGGAGAGTTTGTAAACATTTATAATTACCCACTAGTGGGCAATCTCCTGGGCATGGTTTCATTTACCAGTCTTTTAATTTTGACATCATGTAACAATGCTAGCAGCTTTCAATGTGATATCATAATGAAAAGCAACCATTTCTCAGGTCGGAAACAGGAATCTTGTATATTTTAGAGAAAAGTGAACATTATGGGAGAATTAAGAGAACTGACAGGTCAACAAGGGCCCTGCCATGTACCTGAATACCCCCATGGTTTATTTGGAGTAACACTGACCTTGACCTGAGAAACTCTCTATATTAAATGCATAACAAGAGGCCCAGAGGGCCTGTATCGCTTACCGGGAAATGTTAGCAAAGTGGAAGTTATAATAGCCAGATGTTGCTGGTAGTGTATTCGTGGTTAGTCAGGGGTTATATTTATATGCAATTGGACAAAATACTGTCATTCCGAAGAATTTGCTAGGTTTCCCCTATAGGGCTTTGCCTCCCCATTGGTGGGCCAGACGCATCGTTGATACAAAATTATGTCCCCTTCACCTAAGGATGCTTTAGACCAAATATGGACATACTCCTGTCATTCTTTCAGAAGAAGGATATTAAAGCTATTCCTCTATATCCCTTATTGGGCCAGCCACTCTGCCCCAAGGGGGGTAAGACCCACCGTTTATACAACATTGGTTTCCCTTCACCGAAGGGTGGTTCATTCAAAATTCCTACAGAGGAAGAAGGATTTTGAAGAATTTGCTTTGTTTCCCCTATAGGGCTCAGGTCCCAGGTGGTTCAAGCCCACCATTTATACAAAATTGATTTCCCTTCCAAATAGGATGCTACTGTTCAAATTTGGTCAAAATACCTTCATCCCAACGGAAGAAGAAGGATATTAAAGCTCATCCTCTATATCCCTTATTGGATCCCGCCTCTCTGCCCCCAGGGGGGTCAGACCCATCATTCACACAAAAGTGGTTGCCCTTCACCAAAGGGTGATTCATACCAAATTTAGACAAAATCCTGTCATTCCTACAGAAAAAGACGGATTTTTAAGATTTTGCTATGTTTCCCCTATTCGGCCCCGTTCTTCTGCCCCAAGGGGGGCCACACTCGCTCTTTATACAAAATTGAGTGCCCTTGGCCCAAGGATACTAGAGATTAAATTAGAATTTAATCCTTATGGTAGAAGAACGTTTTTAAAGGTTTTACCTCTATTTCCTTTGTTGGGCCCAACCCCTCTGCCCCAAGGGATGCCACACCCACCATTTATGCAAAATTGAGTCCCCTTGGCCAAAGGATCATCATGCTCCAGGCTAAATTAGAATAAAATCCCTCAATCGCTACTGTAGAAGAAGGATTTTAAAGGTTTTACCTCTATTTCCCCTATTCAGCCCGACCCCTATGCCCCAAGGGGGCCACACCCACCGTTTATACAAAAATGAGTCCCCTTGGTCTAATGATGCTCCAGACCAAATTTAGTCAAAATCCACAAGGCCATTTCTAAACTTCGTGCAGGTGAGCTAAAAAAAACTGTCGTTTGTATTCAGAGATAAGGACCATACTCCTCATGGTCTATTATTAGAAACTGTACAGTGACCTTGACCTTGGAAACTTTTTGAATCCTTATTACACATCTACATACATCGCAGTGTACCACCATACCAAATTTCAGTCAATTGGATTCCAATATAATCTCTGGAAATGAAAGTATGGACAGACAAACGACGATTACTTTAGGGCACCTACATCCCTGTATCCCCTGTATCGATATGGTATGTGGAGGGGTTCCTGCAATATTTTGTTGACCTCTAAAATTGAATCGGGTTTATAACTCGTTCCCATATACTATGGTATAAATATAATTAATTTTTGGGGGTTTGCGAGATATCTTGTACACAAGCCTTTTACTTCAAAAGTGGTAGTGTGATCTGTGACGGTGACCTTTGACCCTTACCAATGACCACCAAGATATAATCATGTGTTGAACATCATATTAACATACCGGGTACTATGGTTTGAATATGAAACTAGGCAAAGTATTGCAAGGCAATCCATAGTCCCACACTGGTAATGATTTCTATATTTAACAAACAGTACACTTATATCAGGAAGCATAGGTCATAGTGACCTACTTCTTGCACTCCATCATCCCAAGATGTCCTTGTACACCAAATGTGGTTACTCCAGGTAAAATAGCATGCCCCGGGCAAACTTTTTCAAAAGGTCAAAGGTCAAATGATACATCACAGTGACCCAATTCTTGCAATCTGCCATTCCAAGATGTCCTTGTACACCAAATCTGGTTACTCCAGGTGAAATAGTATAGAAGATATGTCCCAGACAAACTTCTCGAACAGAAGGATGGACGGACGGAGTGCAAACCTATAGTCCACCCCCCATATTGGTGGGGGACCCAATAAATGTGTTCAGGGGTTCATGAGATCTTGTACACGGATTTATTTACTAGTGATGGAAAAATCGCTTTAGGTGGAGATGTGCTTATAAGGTTCATGGACAGACGGATGGATGTATGTATGTGCAGGATAATTCCTATAGACCCCCACCTAGGATTTTTAAGTTGTTCTNAACGTCAAAAATGATAAGGTGGGTTAAAAGACATCAGAGTCTATAAAATAGACCGATGTCTTTCAAATAGTTAAATAATGCCTTCGAATCCACGGAACTGAAAAGTGTTTTCATATCCGGGACTCGGAAGTAGTTATCACGAATGAGTTTAAAATCGGAACATTCTATTCTGTATTAAGTCCTGCCACCAATTGGGGTGGGGAAGGGGGAGCAGGCACTACCTCTGTTTATACAATTTTAAGTCCACTTCAGCCAACAATGCCGATAAAATTTGGTTGCAATCCTTGCAATCCCTAAATCCAAACGGAAGGAGTAGGATTTTCAACATCTACTTCTTATTCCCCTTCTGGAAGCTGCCCTCACCTTTGGTGCATCACATCCTCCATTTAAACCACATTCAGTCCCTTTGGCCCAACAATACTCCAAACCAAATTTAGTCAAAATCCACTTTACCATTCTTGACTACAGTAATAATGTTTTATAGGAAGAGTTGACAGTCAGATGCTGTACCACCATAAGGTGCCAACATGTCCTTTTGGACCAGTTGAGCTATACAAAAAACTTAAATTTCTCTTGTCTTTTATAAACATTGTTTTATTCTGTTGATGATTCACAAAATTAAACTTCTCAACCAATCCTCACAAAGCGATTATGTTCTTTGCTACATAATTGCACCACATATATTGCACTTTCATATTCAACAATTCACTCACAAATCTTAGAAAACCATCATACCATACACACGCTCATGCCAAGAAACGTTAATGATATAATAATGATGAAATACAAAACGGTGATACAAAAAACAAACAATACAAACATGTACGGTGTAGGGGAACAAATATTAGCCACATTCATACCGTGGTGGTGCTACTGGTACCACAGTCATTTACACCAATGAACCATAATTACTGTATATCATAGAGCTCGCTTCCTTTATCCTGTTTTCATTTGTTCAAAAGCCTCACAACTTCAATACAGTTACAATTACATTATGTTTCTATGTGACGTTTCGATGACTAGTACAGTGTGTACTCGGTCACCTTCATCAGACAAATGAGCAGTGAAGCGCATGATTTAGAACTGTCCCATCTGGATACGCTGCAGAACGACGGCGTAACCAGATGAGCCCGTTCTAAATCGAGATGAGGGGCTCATAGACTCTCACACATCTATGACTAAATATTAAACAAAGCGTAGCCTACTCGAGCCATTTCTGTACATATATAACAACTAATTGTACACACGCTGACAGCGTAGCCGAATTGATATCGATTTGCATGGACTACTCGTACATATTTCACACCTTTGTGTACAAAGGCTTCACTGGGCATTTGTCTGATGAAGGGGTAAGAGTACATACCTTACTAGTCATCAAAACGTCACATAGTAACACTTTTTGGTTGTGCTACATGAATCTTTTCACAATCCATACTTACCAACCTGAAGAAAATGTTTAGAAACATTATGTTTCCTTATCTACAAACGGATACGACTCGGCGGGGAAGTAATGTATACTGGGAAATTTTCACCGCAGTTTACCTTTTTTTTTTTTGCCCTACGCAATGAGAGCGAATTTATCATTACAGCGAATGTTATTTCACAGCATACCATATTTAGTAATGATATGTGAAGGGTGAAATTTACACTGAGACGAATACAGATTTTACCATTGAAGGGCAAATATTTGACTTGGCAAAAATTTCCCGGTAGTCAGTATTTTAACTAGAAACATTTTATCTACCAGTTAAAATCAAAAACTATTATCACTAATCATGAACTTTCACAGAATTTATAGCACTGACAATGAAATGTGTTGGTCAGCTAAATTTTGTATGAAAAAAAAATGATAATAAACACTCCTTATTTCGGCACATTATCACATGTGAAAACTCAGCAGTAAAAACTTCAAAGTTTTGTTGTTATGAAAAAACGATGTTTGTTGAGGCCAATAGATCTGACCACTTTTTGTTGTTTTACACAATCTGCCCCCAATATGCTTTATTGGGGTCTGTGGAATTTGCTATATTTCTGCATAACACTGGGACACATTTCTGCATTATATTAATTTTTTATCAGATTTCTTCACTCATGCCATTATATTCTTCAAAACACACAGACACAGATCTAACATCAAATGCTGCCTGCAGCGTACAGGAGATTGTGTTGGGCAAACTTTAAATATGCCACTATTGCGGATTTCGTTGGAAACGATCCTAACTGTTCTGGTGAAATATTTGCATCTGGTCTGAAAAAGAAGAAAAGGAAATATATTACTTCATTAACCCCTTAGCTTTATCAATTGATCTTAACATCATGCAGAAGGTTAAACATTGTATGCAATTTATAAAACCAGTTTCATGTAATGGATAGTTCAATGTAGCTACAAGTTATTACTTTATGTTCTTACAAATTGAAAACCTATTACCTGGTATTGTAGTTTGTAAACTTACAAGCTGATGAAGTTTGTGTATTCAAGGTTCAGTGTAATTACTAGTTGTTAGTTTAATACAAGTCCTTACAAGCTGATGAAGTTTGTGTATCTAAGTTTCTGTGTACTTGCTAGTTGTTAATTTAGTTCATTCACTTACAAGCTGATGAAGTTTGTGTACTCAAGTTTCAGTGAACTTACTAGTTGTTAGTTTAATACATGTACTTACAAGCTGATGAAGTTTGTGTACTCAAGTTTCAGTGTAATAACTAGTTGTTAGTTTAATACGTGTACTTACAAGCTGATGAAGTTTGTGTATTCAAATTTCAGTGTTCTTGCTAGTTGTTAATTTAGTTCATTCACTTACAAGCTGCTGAAGTTTGTGTATTTAAGTTTCAGTGTACTTGCTAGTTGTTAGTTTAATACATGTACTCACAAGCTGATGAAGTTTGTGTATTCAAGGTTCAGTGTAATTACTAGTTGTTAGTTTAATACAAGTCCTTACAAGCTGATGAAGTTTGTGTATCTAAGTTTCTGTGTACTTGCTAGTTGTTAATTTAGTTCATTCAATTACAAGCTGATGAAGTTTGTGTATCAAGTTTCAGTGTACTTGCTACTTGTTAATTTAGTTCATTCACTTACAAGCTGCTGAAGTTTGTGTATTTAAGTTTCAGTGTACTTGCTAGTTGTTAGTTTAATACATGTACTCACAAGCTGATGAAGTTTGTGTATTCAAGGTTCAGTGTAATTACTAGTTGTTAGTTTAATACAAGTCCTTACAAGCTGATGAAGTTTGTGTACTCAAGTTTCAGTGTACTTACTAGTTGTTAGTTTAATTCGTGTACTTACAAGCTGATGAAGTTTGTGTATTCAAATTTCAGTGTACTTACAAGTTGTTGTAGTGTGTGTAATAATGATAATAATAATAATTCGAGGTTCTTATATTACGCTTTATCACAACCTAGTTCTTAGGTCGTCTCAAAGCCGTTCACAAATTATTATACATGGTTATAGGGCCTTTGCAACCAGCCAATATCTTTCTCAACTCCCTGGGGAGCATACAGCCGGTGCTGCCGTTTCGGCGCTCACAGCTAGCATTCTACAATTCTAGCACTGCCCAACCACGTACTCAGTTACAGCTGAGTAGACTGGAACAAGCTAAGTAAAAGTATCTTGCTCAAAGTTACAAAACAGTGCCGTGTCTCGACTCGAACCAACAACCCTTCCGTCACGTGCCTGGTGTCCTACCACTAGACTACCGTGCCTACCGTGTACATGTATATAGTGTTACTTAAGTTTGTGTGTTGCCAAGTTGTTTTGCTATAGTTGTTTGTAGACATCAAGGTTGTCGTTTCTCTCTTTTTTCGTTGGTGTTACATTAATGAGTTGTTAGTCTATAACAGTAGGTGTATTAACATCCTCCAATTTCTAGGGGCTATGCTCATTTACCTTCTCTGCACCCTTGGAATATGTCATTACCCTTATCGAAGGCTCCGTACATGCCACCTTTTACCAGATTGGTTTGATTCTTAAACTTTGACGTACATTAAAAGAATCGCGCGGTAGCAAAACAGGCATCAGCCTAGCGACTGGTCAGGTTTTTTGTCCTGAAACCAATCAAACCAATCAAATAGCTAATATTGCGCCTTCGATTATGTCATGACATGTTCCAGGAGTGCAGAGAATGTTATATACTGTTACTTCATTTTGTGCATTGACAAGATGTTTTACTATAGTTGTATAGATCGCAACCTCTGGAATTTTGAGGTTGATGTATTAACTCATTTACCCCTGAAATTTCAAAATGAACTTTTTGAATTCCAATTCCAACCTTTGAATTGGAAGAGCTCAAATGTGTCTTCAGGGGTGAATGAGTTAAGTACATATGAAGACTGTATGTCTAGACTATCTGTGTGTTGTAGTTAATTAACTTACGGGTTGTTGTTGTTGTTGTTGCTGTTGCTGTTGTTGTTGCTGCTGCTCATACTGACGCCCTTTCTGATGTCCCAGATCTTTATACAACAGTCAAGGCCACCTGTCATCAAACACAAAAGCACATCTAATGGGTGTCGTCTATTGGTCTTCCTGGTAAGTGAATGTCTTGTACCTTACTAGATAAATTTCACAATCAAGATAACTACCTATTACTGCCAAATAAGAGGCAGGGAAATTAAATGCTTTGATCTGTCTATCTAAGCATTTTTTTTTAAATATTAATATCTCTCAAATGAACTGATGGCATATAACAATAGGAGCCACAGTTGCTCACAATTCAAACACAAACAATATAATATCACCACTGAAACACATTGGTTGGTTCGCACTGATCAAATTGACATATTGAAATAATAATGAGATCCATTTTTTTTTAGATTTTTTTCACTATTGTTATGTGACATCATTATTTCCTCCTTGATGTATTATTTTCTCTGCCATTGTGGTCTGGTTCATGTTTTTGGGAAGAAAATTGAATATTGATACAGGGTAATAAAGAGTATATGTTGTTTTTTTTGAAAATTGATAGTTACCTGATGCTAACAGGGTGCTGTCTCTGTTGAAGGTGAGGCAGTGTATGGTATCTGTGTGGCCTTTCAGTTCCTTGAACATGTTTCCGGAGGTGAGATCCCAGACCCGAATCCTACGATCATCACCTGCATAAATCACATGAAATACTTATAATAACCTGTCAAACACTTTTATATGACTTTTATGTGATTATATAAATGTGGTTTTAAAAACAGACAACATATCGTATTAAGTTAAGTTACAAACATTGTGACATGCATCTTCCATCACATGCCTGGTGAAACTGATTTAACTCCCTTTCACCACTGTAGAACAGAATGGACTCATCCAGATAAATGTATGGTAGAGTCTACTAAAGTTACCTAGGGGCGAAAGGGTAATACAATGTATAGCAATATCGCTAATTTTCTGGCCAGGCAAAACAAGGTTCTGTGTATTTCACACCGTGTCAATAAAGAGACGTTGCATTGTCTTTGAAGCTGAATTTCCTTTTTTTTACCGAAACTTATCAGTTACCCGATGACGAACTTGACAAATTGGAACAAGAAAATTTGGTAAACATTTTGACAGCATTTTATTCTATGCCAGCGGGATTGTGGTGATATGCTATCTGCAACATCAGATGAAACATATTGTTTTATAAATTCTGGCCCTTGTGTTGTGCATCTTCGAAATCCAAGGATTCTGCTGCTTTCAATATACATACCTTCTCTGCACCTTTTGAATATGTCATGACAAAATTGAAGGTTGATGGCCAGCCATTTGATTTGTTTAAGACATCAAAAAGATTTGACCAATCACTAGTTATGGGCCGATAACTGTCCTTTGACGAATACAGAGAAGCACATCAAAATCAAAGGCGATCAATTTTACCATTATATTTCTGGGCAAGTCTTTTATCTTTAATCTAAGGAATAAATCTGTAAAACAGTTTCCAGACTAATTGACTCGTATCATCACCAAGTTGGCACATACAGAACCTTCCAATTTGTTTTGACATATTCCAGGGTATAGAGAACATATACCTCATACATTTTCGGTTTTACATATGATTTACTTCAAAACTAGTATTGTTCACCCATCTTAAATGGAAAGTTCCAATATATTTATTTATTTGATTGATTTCTGTTTTATTTCCAATATGAAACGTAATATTTATGTACCATTTAAAAACAATCTATTACCACTTCTGATTTGGTAGGCTGTTATATATCTGGAACCGAAATGGCGGACCAGGGTCCAGTCTGGGCCTGTGATTGGTAATACACATCCAGAGATAACCTGTCTCCTACTTTTGACATGTTTTCATGTACAGGCTCCCTGGGCTTGTCACCATTAAAATACGGTACGTATTTCAAGAACAGAACCCTTGAATTTTAAAGATGTGTCTTATACTATGTAGTGTACAGGTTGTTTAAAAGTTAAAAGATCAGAAAGTAGATAATACCAGCGGAGGCCAGGTACTGTCCATTGGGTGAGAAAGCTAGGGCAAGGACCGAGCTCCGGTGTCCCTGCATCAGACGGACGGACTTCCCATCCTGGAGACTCCACAGTCGGACAGTCCGGTCACTGGACCCCGTCGCCAGGTAGTTAGAGTTGGGATGAAACTTGACACACTGAAGTAAAATTATTTTTAATTTCAGTGAGGACTGTCAATTTACAGAAACATTTTCAAATATCTTATATTTCAACTCCAAAGGTAAAATTTGATCATGAATAAATTCTGATTTAATTTTATGAGCTATAATTGTATCTTATTTTTAAATACTGTGGTAATCAAAATCATCAAATCATGTCAGCAAGCAAGTTTCTAGTCAGGAAAGACTGTCTGGTGTATTTGTTTGTGAAACCGCACCGTAAGATACTCCAGTATTTGTTTGTGAAACCGCACCGTAAGATACTCCAGTATTTGTTTGTGAAACTGCACCGTAAGATACTCCAGTATTTGTTTGTGAAACCGCACCGTAAGATACTCCAGTATTTGTTTGTGAAACCGCACCGTAGGATACTCCAGTATTTGTTTGTGAAACCGCACCGTAAGATACTCCAGTATCTGTTCTCATAAAAATTTACATTCTGAGGTATATTTACTGTCACTTACATAACACCAATCAAATAGATTACATTTTGATCCAAACTCTCTAATGAGTGGACCAAAAACTGCTACTTACATCCACATCATATGAGTGACCAATGAATGACCTCAATGGAAAAGTCCGGTCCGTCTCCCATAATTTCGCTGTGCAGTCCTTGGATGCCGAGGCGAAATAATTCCCAGTTGAACTGTGATAATAAAAGAAAGACTCTTGAATTTTTTAATCCTACAGAATTTTACAATTTTTTTTTATGTCAAAGTACAAAATCTTTTGATAATAAATAGAAAACACAGACAGATGTTCATTTAGTAGCTAAATGGTTAAACTTTCAATATTATTGAATTGATTTGCTAGGGTTAACATACCTAGTGTCTATGTCCCACACAGGGTAATTGTGACCTCTATAGCACACTTTGTTGGTATGAGTCTTCATGTCCCAAAGACGTACTGAAATAGAACATAAGTCAAAACATACATTTCTCAAGATATTTATTTTCACATTAACTTGTGTCAGAGGAGGAACAATCTCAAATTCAAATATTTCATCAATATTTTTCAGACAACTTGTATGTTTCAAACTAATGTTATGGCTGAGCTGTTAGGATGTTTTTATTTTACTCTATAGTACTAAAGATAGACAAAAGAGGTGCTGACCATCTCATAAAAAGCCTGAACAGATTTTAAAATGGAGCCAAAATACGCAAAGTTTTAAAATGCCAACTTTGCACGGAAAACCAGAGTACAAAAGTACACAACCGAATGATTTCAGTGCAACATTAAAAAGGTACAATCATCCATGAATAAGTTTGTTGATCAAATCATGTTTCTCAAGAACAATATTACCACATATGAGTTTGAGTAGTACCGGTAATAACTTGTAATGTATTCCGCTTAATTCAGAGCGATGATGTCCATAAACTGAGATTACATGTATTATTTCGTGCATTAAGATGTTGAGATCTTGAAATAGGTGAGTAAACTATCATGCTAATTGATATATATTGACTGTGTTTTGAAACGAACATTTGTTAAAAATACAATGTTGTTGTTGTTGTTGATTGTCTGACTACCAATCAGAAGATTTTTCATGTAAGGGGTCACTCCAATTCGACCGGTTTGACAACCCTACTTTAGATTAGTTTTATATGGTAGGTGATCGTGACTATCAGTGTATTGTCAACACACTAGAGTTTATATCTTCTTGTTTCTATTTTATCCTTTTAAATGATAAATGTGGACTACCAGGTCTTACCACATACAAGTATAACAGTACTTTTCCCTTAATGTCATGTCAAGTAATGTTACGTTTCAGTCAATATTATGTTTCCCCCTAAAGCTGTACCACTTACAACCAACTCTCAAAAGATTTCACTGTTTCAATGAAATGCATATCGAAAAAATCGGATCATATTGATAATAATTAATAATGATTATATTTTGTTCCTGGCTGTCGTTTAGTACCTGATCCATCTTCTGAACACGAGAGTAAAGCTTTAGAGTTAGCACAGAAGGATGTCTTGTAAACAGAACCGTTGTGACCTCTCAGTGTCGCCACCTCACGGTACAGGGGCTTCCTGTAAAGGGGAGACAACTTCTACAGTAAGGTATCATACATGCAGATTTTTATAATATAATAAGTGATTTAATACAGAAACGGAGGTTTACAAAATGTGCACATGGCAGATCTAATACCAGCCTTTATTACCGAATAAAGTTTGAGTTTTGACATTTGATGCTGAGTAATGATCTTCAAATCTAATCAGGTGTGAATACTGGTGCACTTTTTTGGGAGATCAGCTGATTCTACTCTTAATTCGACATTTAAGGTGTAGAACTTAGTGGAACTTTCAATGTACATGCAGATTTTGATTTTGAGAGTCTTTACAAAAATTTGTCAGAAAATCATATCAGACTAGTTGGAACAAGATAAACCCGCCCTGACTGTGGTAAAAGTCCATCTATTCACTCTTCACAAGAACGGAAATGATCCATCATTTGACTCAAAGACATGAAATCTACCATTAACGTAAGAGAAGAGGTAACAATAGATATGTTAGAATGTCCTTGTTCCTACTTTTCTTCCTTGTTCTGCTCAGTCTCAGCCTCCTCATCCTCCTCGTCCTCACACGAGGACTCTGAGGTCCAGAAGTCGGCAGACAGGTAGAGCTTGGATGGATCTGTCGTTGTTTTGGTAGACTGTATCAGACCTGGAGTGATGCTCCACAGCTTTACGGTGGAGTCCTCAAACCCAGCACTCAGAAGTGTCCTGTCTGGCGATATGTCCACCGTACATAGCCTAAACGAAACGTATCCATAACATCATCAGACAAGTTTTTGATGTTAGTGAAAGTAATAGTCAGCAGGTTGACGATGAATCAAAAGCATTACAGTATCAGAAATTCAATAAGTGTAGCAATACCTTAGGTGCTCAGGAAAGGTCAGGAAAGTACCAACATGTTTAGGGTTGTCCCTCTAACTCTTAAATTTCACAGGTATTGAGCGGAAGGTATATAAATATACCAATTATAGGCATTGAGAAAAGTTTAATCATTTGAGAAAATATAGGGTGTTCATTCTCATACCTACCCCTGATAGGTATTGAGGAATGTACAGAAACACTCAAGGACACACAGGGTGGTCCTTCTCATACCTACACCTGACAGGTATTAAGGAATGTACAGAAACACTCTAGGACACACAGGGTGGTCCCTCTCATACTTATCCCTGACAGGTATTGAGGAATGTACAGAAACACTCTAGGACATACAGGGTGTTCTTTCTCATACCTACCCCTGATAGGTATTGAGGAATGTACAGAAACACTTTAGGACACACAGGGTGTTCCCTCTCATACCTACCCCTGATAGGTATTGAGGAATGTACAGAAACACTCAAGGACACACAGGGTGGTCCTTCTCATACCTACACCTGACAGGTATTGAGGAATGTACAGAAACACTTTAGGACACACAGGGTGTTCCCTCTCATACCTACCCCTGATAGGTATTGAGGAATGTACAGAAACACTCTAGGACATACAGGGTGGTCCTTCTCATACTTACCCCTGACAGGTATTGAGGAATGTACAGACACACACAAAGACACACAGGGTGGTCCCTCTCATACTTACCCCTGATAGGCGTTGAGGAATGTACAGACACACACAAAGACACAAAGGTTGTTCCCTCTCATACTTACCCCTGAAAGGCCTTGAGGAATGTACGGAAACGCACAAGGACACACAGGGTGGTCCCTCTCATACTTACCCCTGATAGGCGTTGAGGAATGTACAGAAACACACAAAGACACACAGGGTGGTCCCTCTCATACGTACCCCTGATAGGCGTTGAGGAATGTACAGACACACACAAAGACACACAGGGTGGTCCCTCTCATACGAACCCCTGATAGGCGTTGAGGAATGTACAGAAACACACAAAGACACACAGGGTGGTCCCTCTCATACGTACCCCTGATAGGCGTTGAGGAATGTACAGAAACGCTCAAGGACACACAGGGTGGTCCCTCTCATACCTACCCCTGACAGGTATTGAGGAATGTACAGACACACACAAAGACACACAGGGTGGTCCCTCTCATACGTACCCCTGATAGGCGTTGAGGAATGTACAGAAACGCTCAAGGACACACAGGGTGGTCCCTCTCATACCTACACCTGACAGGTATTGAGGAATGTACAGAAACACTCAAGGACACACAGGGTGGTCCTTCTCATACCTACCCCTGACAGGTATTGAGGAATGTACAGACACACACAAAGACACATAGGGTGGTCCCTCTCATACTTACCCCTGATAGGTATTGAGGAATGTACAGAAACACTCTAGGACACACAGGGTGGTCCCTCTCATACCTACCCCTGACAGGTATTGAGGAATGTACAGAAACACACAAGGACACACAGGGTGGTCCCTCTCATACTTATCCCTGACAGGTATTGAGGAATGTACAGAAACACTCAAGGACACACAGGGTGGTCCTTCTCATACTTACCCCTGATAGGCGTTGAGGAAGGTGTAGAAACATATTGAAGACATACAGGGTGGTCCTTCGCGTACTTGTTTGATACATTGTTGTAGCAGCCTGACAATATCTGTGGGGCGTTTCTTCTCGCTTGCCCCAGACTCATGTTTGTCGCTCGCGCTCTCCTTCAGGTCGAGAACATGTTGGTCCTCCTTTAATACTGTCAGAAACACAAGAGATACTGCCATCAACTTATAGTCTATTTTAAAGGTTGTAAGTCAGTTTTTTAAATTTTGTCAAAAATACTTGCAAATTTGGATACTAAGACATATGTATCAATTTAGGTCCGGATTAAAAAAGACTTATAAGTCAAACTTATTGTAAAGATAATAAGTAGGAGGTATCTGCTGTCTGTTTAAATGTGTTTCCTGTAGTAAATTATAGTTAAATTCACTATCTAAGTTATTAATAGATGTACCATTTAAATATCAAAACAAAATTCATGCATTTTCCTTGAGCACCATATTTCAAACCGTATTATCCTGGGTATGTAAATTTGACTCAAGGAAACTTACCTTCCACTTTCAAATGCTGATTGAAAATTTGTAATAGCATCATATTATCATCAACCTGAAATTGAAGAAAATTGTCAAAAACATTCCACTCCTTGCAATGTACTTACACAGGTACTGCTAGATATCCTTGTACATGTCACAAAGAAAAATATCCGCTTCCATTAATGATAAATTTTGTATGCACTTTATATATTAATTAAATTTCATTGTATAGTTAAACAATAATGACAGAAAGCCTACAATTAAAAATAACGATAATACATATTATGCTCTGTAGGGCTAGCGCTATTTATCACGGGATGTTGAGAGGGAATTCAAAATATATAATATACCAAGTAATACATCAACTTTAATTTGAACCTGCTATTTTTTCAGTATACATATATTCCTTCTTTGCTTATTGCAGAGTTATCTGCTCTTGTGAGCAGGTATTGATTGTTACGTCATTTGTTTGTGAGAGTAACGTAACAATCAATACCTGCTCACAAGAGAAGATAACTCTGTAATACTCAAAGAGGGAATACATCAACAATAAAGAATATATACATTCAATCGGCTATTCTTTATATGTCAGCCATGTCTTTCAAAACTAACAGTGCTAATATTGCCCTTCACATTTAATTACTATTACTATATTATGTTGTTTACTAATATTTGCTGTGATGATACATTCACTTTTGTTATGGAGGGTGAAAAGGGCAAAAGTTTAACTGCAGCCAAAACTTCCCTGTACACTGAGTATTATTGATAAGTGACATGTACGCTAGTGAATTACTCTGTATGCACCAGATCATTATCAGAAACCATTACTGTCAGCGCATATAAAGTCCTCAACGAAAAGAATTATACTCTTTCAGTGTGTAAATTACTACAAACCTTGAGATATTTCATCAGGTAGTCCAAAGCCTCTTGTGACAGACATACTTTATACTTGTGTTCTCTGTGGAAATAGACATCAGTGGACAGTAATAATAATAATTAATAATAATAATTTGAGGTTCTTATATTACGCTTTATCACAACCTAGTTCTTGGGTCGTCTCAAAGCCGTTCACAAATTATCATCTGTGGTTATAGGGCCATTGCAACCAGCCAATATCTTTCTCAACTCCCTGGGGAGCAAACAGCCGGTGCTGCCATTTCGGCGCTCACACCTAGCATTCAACAATTCCAGCACTGCCCAACCACATATTCATTTACAGCTGAGTAGACTAGAACAAGCGGAGTAAAATATCTTGCTAAAGGATACAACACAGTGCCGTGACGTGACTCGAACCCGCAACCCTTCGGTTACGAGCCCGGCATCCTACCACTAGACTACCGTGCCTCCACAGTAGAGTGGTCAGCAGTGAAGAAAACAAAGGTTTTTCACATTATCGCATGTTTGGTAGAAAAAAATGCTTGAAGGAAAATCAAAACTTTTTTGGCGATGAGGCTTTAGTCATCTTATACAAGATGGTCGGAGCGTCATGAATTTTATATTTGGTATTTAAAATACATGTTCACAAAAGTTACTTATATTTCTTACTTCAGTTGCATATGTATAGAAGACGAGCATTACATGTAGTTTTATCAAGAGTTTGTTCCCAAGCAAACAATATTACATTATGGTTAAAGATGTATGCTACCTTTTTTCATTATACTTGTATGTCTGAGTTACACCCCTTTGATTTAATATTTTATATTGAGAATAATTTCTATATTATCAATACACTGAATATACATTATTGTGTAATCGAACATTAAATACCATATTTATCTGTCAAAAAGCCTATGCCTGGTAATAAGCCCATCCATATATATTGCAAAATGCAAACAAATATTATTTTGATGTCCGGTAATAAGTTCCCCCTCCCTGTTTTTAGTCAGAGATTATGCATAGGCCCCTGGGCTTATTGCAGGATAAATACCATGATCAACTTATTCCAATTCTGCAACAACTATTTTACAGGACTTTATAGTGCTTAACTCTCCTGAAAAGGAGATTCAATAAGATAGCATATATCCTTAATATGAGTGTTTAGAGTTTGCCTGTACCTGAACTCCATGGCCTCCTTACAACTGATGACCTCTGTACGCGTGTACAGTTTGTTTAGAGCCTCCATCACGACCAGCTCATCAGGGTTTTCAAACAGCTTCACATGGCGACTGTAGAATTTGTGTGCTGGAAAACAGAAAAAATACAACATGAATTCAAAGATCTTACATAAACCTCTCTGTAACAAAGCTTTATTTGAATATAAATACAAATTGATATCATCTAACACAGGGCAAAACAGAGGTTTCTGCTTACTTTCAAACAATTACAGTACTTCTTCCAGAAATTTTGCACTCTAGAATCAAAGACTTCCTGTATCTTCTCCAAATTCAATCTCAATTTTGACACTTTCATGTTTCATTGAATTCATATCATTCTTTTTAGACACTTCATTAGCAAAGAAACGACAAGACACTGATCTGGCATAACAGACAATCACTGTGCAATCATGATGGAACGGAAACTTTGAACAGACAAGCCAGTTGTTAAAACATATCATCCATTCACCTTTTTACAAGAATTCTTTTTAACACTAACCTTTGAACAATAGTTCTTCAACGAGACCTGTTTACACTAATGTACATACCTGGTGCCTTGTGTCCATTGTACATAAGCTGGAGGTAAATATGTACAAACAGGGGGTATACTATCGTTGTCAGCTCATCCTTGTAAGGGTCAATGGCCTCGTTTAGGTATGTCTTCAATCTACAGCATCAACAAACAATATTCATTATACAAAATGTCAAGCATTTTCACTCATGCTTATAGCACTCATGAAATATTTCAGTATTCTGCCATACTTGTCAAGTTGTGATTAAGTACTGTATTCAGTGGGAAACCATTAAATGTACTGTATTCAGTGGGAAACCATTAAATGTCCTATTATTAATTACCGTGAAAACTGTTGCTCACAAACAGTTGTGTCCCCTGATATGCTGCTATACAACAAGATATTCTCCGTTGTTGTCTCCCCTGAAGCTGAACTCTTTAGAGCCATGTCCTTTACATCATGTACCCATCTGTGCTCCTTCTTCTCAATCACTTCATGGTCCTGAAATGATGACAATAAAATCCATCAGGTACAATTACAACATATGTCTTAATCTAAAGTTGCCAAAAGCACAAGTTTTATCACGTGGGCAAGACATCCTGCTTACGTTTGTGCAATAAACAAGTGCTAATATCTTATTTCTTTCAAAGTCAGATATATCGTGTGCAGTGATGTTGTTTTTATCACCTTACAGTTGTTCATTACATGTACGTATTGTAATTTCTATAGAACTTTACTCACGATTATCCTAGATTTATTTACAGTCTGATAGAAACCTGCAATTTTTACTCCGAAGATTTATGTTAAAAATAAATATTAACATACATCATACACTTTTCACTATATTTTTCCTTAATAATTATCCATACATACATTCCTTTGATATTTTGTTGAAAAAGCTAGTAAATTCCCACCAAGAGTAAATACATGTATACCAGCAGTGTATGGAATCTCCATCTAGAACAAGCCATTCGGATTGATATGTCTCGCCTGTGCCCCGATTTGACCATCAATGCACATATCACAGAAACAAAATTAAATGCAAAAAAAAATCAATGTTGATGGAGATGCTGACAAAGTCAATGGACCATGAAAGGTAGGCCACATCCAGCATTTGATACATGTGTTGAGATGTACTACCTAAGATGCATCTACGGTCCAAGTTTGGTTGGTCTAGCACTTATACTTTCAGTGACACCAAGTTAAATGCAAAAACAAAACGTTGACGCCATCGCCAGAAAAGCAACACTTTAGTCTCGCTTCCGCTACTTCATTTCGGCGAGACAAAAGCACTGTGAAATACCACTTTGAGATGATGCTGTGGAAGAGAGCATGATTTATATGCAGGGAGTTCCAAAGAACCTGGCAAACTATATATAGTAACCATAATCCTGAAGCTAAGATCTCTGCCAACCAGCACTGCATGGTAAACGTCTGAAGAAAAATAGACCAGGTCACACTGGTAACCACAAAACCATTGTTGGAAAGGAAGGTATTCTATTGCTGGATTGTATGGTAAACCAATGAGACAGACATCGCTGTGTCATCTGCAATGGTTTGTACAGCTTGTATGTATAGGTTTAATGTTGAGGTGATAACAATAAGGTCCTCCCTAACACTCCCTGAACACTCCCCCACCACTTAAACAACAAACATGTTGGGGCACTATGTACTACCACACCTCTACATCAGAGGAAAAAATGTAACAGGGAGAATGCTGTAGTACTGAGAGAACCATATTGTGCCACCAAGGTGATAAAACAGGAATTAGCACTACAAATAATACATATCAGTGGGGCAAGCAGGGTTCAAATCTAAACACAGACATTAGTCTGCAGTCTAATTAACTAGTGGTCACTCATCAATGAAATACCTAGTTCAGAGTGTTTGATTATCGTGCCCTGGGAAACCTTATGTGATGCTGAGCTTGGTTTGGTAAGAGAACTTGACAGAAACAGCTACTATTGCCAACGATATCAGAATAGATAACTATTTTAATGACAGTGACAGCAGGTTTAAGTGGGTAGGAATGACAGTGACAGCAGGTTTAAGTGGGTAGGAATGACAGTGACAGCAGGTTTAAGTGGGTAGGAATGACAGTGACAGCAGGTTTAAGTGGGTAGGAATGACAGTGACAGCAGGTTTAAGTGGGTAGGAATGACAGTGACAGCAGGTTTAAGTGGGTAGGAATGACAGTGACAGCAGGTTTAAGTGGGTAGGAATGACAGTGACAGCAGGTTTAAGTGGGTAGGAATGACAGTGACAGCAGGTTTAAGTGGGTAGGAATGACAGTGACAGCAGGTTTAAGTGGGTAGGAATGACAGTGACAGCAGGTTTAAGTGGGTAGGAATGACAGTGACAGCAGGTTTAAGTGGGTAGGAATGACAGTGACAGCAGGTTTAAGTGGGTAGGAATGACAGTGACAGCAGGTTTAAGTGGGTAGGAATGTGACAGGCATTCGCAGGAACAGCAAACAGGTGGACTGTAGTGGTGTTTTTAGCCAAGTACATCATATCGATCTGCATGTGGCATTAGGATGTACAAAACCATGGCACTTACTATTTACTTGTGTGATGAAAATAATGCCCTATGAAGGAAATTTGTAGATACCTCTAATATATGCAAACCTTTACTATACGTACAACACCAGTGGATAAATGCATGTCCAAACCGGGGTTCGGACCCGGGACACTAAAAACTCTAGACAGACGCTCTAATCAATTGAGCTACCTGGTCGCCGGCAATCAACCTAGTCCAGCTTTGCTAAATTCCTTCCTCCTTTAACAAAGTTTTCGACCCTGAAGACACACAAGACCCTATACCACCTTCTGTGGACATATTTCGTTTGAGGCCAAATGTAACAGGAGTGATAAAATGCACAGCAAGACCGCCAGAACAGTATTATAACCTGGGAACCTCCGAACTCTAGATGGACGCTCTAACCAATTGAGCTACCAGGCCGCCGGTGATCAACCCAGTCCAATTCCCCTACACTATACATACATTGATCCTACAAACTCTATATCTGGTCACAGACATTTTACACAGGTCAGTTTAACCACAGGGGTTCGTTACAAATGTCTGAAATACACAGTATAGCACATATATGTGTATTCCAGACATTTGTAACGAACCCCCGTGGTTTAACTACCCCCCCNCCCCCCCCCCCCCCCCTAAAAAGACATCCTTTATAACCCCCTTCCACTCCAACACAAGCACTCATATCAATGTCCCTACTCAGCTTATCCACAATGAAAGCATTGACTGAAAATTGAAAATATTAGCAGAAGCTAGAGCATCATGCGATATAAACTACACTTTGCACCAAAACAGGGTACCAAGTAGTGATCTACTGACAGTGACATTGTCAAGTGCCTGTTTACCGGTGTGGATACACTTGTTCCGTGTAGAAGTACCTGGGGAAAAGTGTCATACGTACCGAATACTGTCTCCTCTTAAGATACTGGTGTACAGACGAGTGTATTTGCTCGTAACGTATGCGCTTCATTCTTGGACTTCACTCCATGCATTTGAAGCATGGTTTTGTTGTTAAACTGAAACCAAGGGCAGGTAACTCTGTCTATTTATTAAGGTAGCTTAGTCTGCAACATAAAACAACCTCGTTATAGTATATTTTTTTATATAAAATTGAAGAAAAAAAACCCACATCATAGTAATCGAATACAGAATATGAAGGAACTGATATATATATATAATAATTAATTACGACATATTGAAATCAATAAGTTGTCCTAATGGGTGTTAGACGATTCGCCCCAAAACCGTAACGCCACCAATTATCGCCCCAACCAGTTCGCCCCAAAAAAACATAAGCCCCAACATTTTCTTCCATAAAAGTCACTTATTTGACAATGTTTTAAATGGAATATCTACCTTTTATGTAATATTCTTAAAGATAGAAATTCAAAAAATAATATCTGTTGCAATTCGTTTGATGTTTAGTATGATAATGGGGGTCATACTCTTTATTGAAGTCGGAAAATTCCAATGTCCATCCCCGGCCCTCTTCGGTGTTGACTGTTGTCTTGTAAAAGTGGTTATCGCTAGCATTAAAATAACTGAATTATCCAATGGAATAGATGTGTGTCGCTAAACGGAACTTTTGAATGAAATATCAAAAAATATTACCGAAAATTGGAGGTTAATTTTTAGCCCGGATACTGGAGATGATAGAAGTCAGAAAATAGAGTAATGTGTCTATTCTTACTTGAAATCATATAAGTCAGACAGTATATTGTAAATCTCTGTAAAAAATGAATTGTAAAAATGTAGAAGCGAATGCAATTAGTAGCTGAAATGATCTTCATCGTGATTTTGGTAATCCCGATAACTATTGCGGCAACTGCACTCATATCTATGAGATCTGCCGCAGTTAATGGAAGAAGAACTATCAAATACCACGATGTAGATTAGATATTCTTAAAAAATCATATATCCCTGCTACAATAAATTTATGGAATAGACTTGATGATTATGTTAAAAATATTTCATCATCTTCTACACGCGTTTTACCGACATATTTGAATGTCGGTAACCGATACCTCTCGGTTCTTTTAGCAACTAATTAGACATAAATCAGAGACGTATAATACATATACGTATTATACGTCTCTGCATAAATGTAGTGGTCTTAAAAGTGATTTATTCCGTGTAGGTATTTGTGCATCACCTGCCTGTTATTGAGATGATGGTAATGAAGATGCGACGTATCATTATTTTTTTGTGTCTGTGCACAATTTTCAAATCCTCGAATAAGATTATTCGATAATCTTTTAAACATTGGTATTCAACCAGTCCCCCAACTGGATATCCTTATATGGGGAGATGCGGATCTTCTATTCCAAACAAATGTCAGCATCATACTTGCTGTAGAATCATTTATAAAAACATCGAAGTGGTTTGAAACCAACCAGTGGACAACTAATGCAGCCAGCCAGAACATTTCCCCTCCTGTCCCTTCTTTCACCTTTTCCCTTACTCCTCACCTTTCTCCTTGCTGATTTCATGGCAAGTAGTAGATTGTCTATGTATATATGCTGAACTTTTTGTCATCGCGTATTATATCTTAGTTACTGCATGTTGTATTTTCGAGAGAGGGCCTAGTAAGTTGTCAGAACCTACGGTCGCTTATATGTGCCATTTCGTTGTTTCGTCTCTTCGACCCGAAAGGACGACAATTAACAAATCTTGATTCTCGTTGTGTCACCGTACAATCCCTAGCATTTGATTGTTTTTCCTTCAATAAAATATGTTTGACTGAATGAGTAATATTAACAATAAAAATAAGAGAAGGAAAAAGATAAATGTAACAATATTTAAACGATGTATATAGTAAAATCCAATAAGAATTCCAAGACATACCTGACATGATATACACTTTCTACACTTTTCGCGTGTGGAAATGTTCTCGTATAGACTCTTTAAACAGATCTCAGTCGCGTATAGAAATGTACAATCCTTTTAATCTATAATCTATTAATAGATATTAGCGTGTGGACATTTTCGCGCTGATTTACTCAACGCGAAAAAAACCCCAAACATTTCCACACCACGTCAATTTCAACTTTCACATTACATTAATCGTTGTGGACCGAAAAGAAAACAATTGGATGGATCGTTTTCGTAGACAACTATACCCCAAGTCTTCTCAAATTTAGGGGGAGGGGGAAGGGGGGAGGGGGGCGTACGGCGGCTACGCTCCCTCGGAATCCACAACTGATGGTTACTCGGACAGGTTTTCACAATATTTGCTATTATGATTACTCATCCAGAACAAGTCATTCATACATGTACACTGTTGAACGCACGTGCAGCGCACGAGGTGGACTGGTTTGAAGGTGAAAGTTGTGCTGCGCTACATACCAGCGTGACACAATAGAGTTACCGTGTAAAGGTGTATATAGTTCGTTACCAGTGTGGCCGTGAAGTGGGGAATTGAAATGAAATAATATTCATTTAAATATACAGGTAGGTGGTTGATACGTGTAAGATGTTTTGATCTGATATCATGTTGTTGTGTTTCTAAGACGCACATGTGATAGCTAGCACGCGAATGAATATATGGCCACGCACGTGATCAAGTTCACCAATGAAATTGCTCATAAATATGGACAGCCAATCAGATTTGGTAAGACAGTCACAACTATCGCATTTTGACGTTTCGGCGGGAGTATACCATGGTGAGAATATTAACCGACAGGGCTGGACGTGGTGAGTGACTTTGAATTTTCTGTCTTATTTTCCAGGTGTTGAGTGTAGCATTTATGATTATTTGTGATTCTTTACATATATAACTGTAGCATACTGTTGCCGATAGTGATATTGCGGTTGGTTTCAACACAGAAGTACACGTTTATATCTAGTCCGCTAAATGACCATAGTCACAGGATCCAACATACTGACCAGTCGCCTGTTTTATGGCTTACCCTATATAAACAGGCGACCTGTAGTCACGTCGACGTTCCACTTACTGAGGTTAAAGGGTTGTTTCCAGACAGTGTTGGATCATCACACTCAATACACTTTTGTCTATCATAAGGTTGAGGCATTTATATTGAATGTAAGGCAAGTGCTGAACCATATTTTCATATTTTAGGGGCCAAAACTGGTTAATTTGACTTGGTTAAATATTTTGAGGCTTGAGGTTTAAGTTTTTTGGGCAAGTTTTTTTGTGTAGTGTTAGATCACCACCATCAATGCCTATGCTGTTGTCTATTATAACGGTGGAGTATTTATATGGAGTGTGAGCAATGTTCTGAACCATATTTTCATAGTTTATGGGGCCAGAACTGGTTAGTTTGACCTGGTCTCGTTTTTTGAGGCAAGTTTGCATGTGCAGTGTTTGATTGGTCAATAGGCTGTTGACTATATCACGTTGTCTGGCCATCTCTTCTTTTGAAATGTACAACACGTTAAGGTACAGTAAAACCTGGTTATATTGCCACCATTTGTTCAAAGAAATATTTGCATTATAAAGGGGTTTGGCAAGAAATTAAGGGAAACGTATGAAGGAATTCGCAATAAAATCATAATTAATGGTCCTGAAACCATTTAATCCAACCATTTTTCGTCGCTTGCTCGCTATTTCACAGAATGTAGAGCGTGGTAGAATGCACATTTATTCCGATGTTACAAAAGTCCAGTACAACATGTTAAGTGAATTATAAGCCGAGCTGTAATCAAAACCCTAAATAACTTTATCATATAATCTGACATGCGCACGAATATGGGGCTTCGTGATGACGTTGACCAATGAAATCGTTCGTAAGGGGGACAGCCAATCAGAGCCGGTATAAAACTGTCGAATTATACTCACTTAGCTAAATTTTCATGAAGTTAACAATTTGGCGCGAGAACTATTGTGTAGATTGTGACAGATCAGTGGCGGATCCAGAGGGGTTTTTTGGGCTTCAGGAAACCCCCCCACCCTGAAAATTTTCTTTAAAAATCATATATTTTCACCATTTTCCTCATTTTTTTTCAACATGGAAACCCCCCCAGGAAATTTGGAAACCCCCCCAGATAGGTCTCTGGATCCGCCACTGCAGATCGAGCTGGACGTGGTAAGCTTTTCCCTCAATATTTCGTTTTCTCTTATGTATAGAGTTTAGCTTAATAGTTCTTTGTGTATTATGTTGTTATCGATATTGATTTCACTTAATTCTTACGAACTCAGAAATAGGAAATTTGATATTGTTCTATACACGACGATAGTATAGTCCAAATATCTGAACCGGAAATACATTTGAGTGACTTGCAAAGCATTTCATCAATGTTGCTGATTTATATTTAATGCTTTTAATATTTGAAGAAGGATATAGGATTTTTATTTAGGCTTAACACTGAAAATCTATCGAAAAAAGTTAAGTAAAGGGAGGTAATTCGGTCATTCCTATTTCTCTCAAAATTTATTGACTTCTTTTATTTATTTTTTATTTGTATTTCCGCTCTATATGAGAATTCCTCCGGATTAATTTACTTATATACATTCGGTCTTATATTTCTAAAATTGAGATCTTCATATTTAATAGGATTTGATAGGATAATTGGTGGACGCAGGTATATATACTGCCTATAAGTCCATATCAGTAATATTACCGTACAATTTGCCTACCTAACATCTATATATATGTTATAATATTATTTCAGAATGTTTTATTTTCTTGATTTGTTAAACATAAAGTTTTTGACTTAGTAAGGTATTTATTATAAATGTGATATTAATTTTAAACTGTATAATTATAGACTGTTTCCTTTGAAATCATACTGATGTTTTCTCAATCACAAGAAATATTGTTCAGTTTACTTTACATATAGCTAGTTGAAACGATAAAATAATCAGACAAAAAATGTGTTACATAATCTTTTGTAATACTCAGTTAAATTAATTTTCCTTGAGTAAACACTGTAGTGCACCGAAGTTAGCACTGGTGTGCACTGGAGTTGACACCGTAGTGCACTGGAGTTAACACTGGTGTGCACCGAAGTTAACACTGAAAACTGGTATGCACGTGCATATTAACATGTCTGAGGACGAGTTCGATTGTAAACTGGTAATATTTATTTAAGCATGTCTGTCTGTTTGTTTGTCTGATACGTTTTAATATCTTTGTAAAAGCTGCCCTAATGAGTCGATTTTAATGAAATATGGTAAACAAATACATGTATGTTAGCATGTTTGAGGCTGAGTTCGATCAGGGATGTGATCCGAGCATATTTACGTACAATTAATGAGGTTACAATTTTGCGGGGAATATAAATTCCACGAATTTGCCAGTTATGATAAATGTAATGTCTCGTATAAATCCTTTTGTTTTTCGGCATGAAATGTTTAGTCCCCTACCGATGAAACCGGGGAGACTAGGTTTTGTCCGTCCGTTCGTCAGTTGTCCGTCCGTTACCTTTCGTTAAGGTTTTGGTTCACGTTTTGTAATGGCTTACCATTCGCTTAATATTAAATCATGTTAGGATGCTGATTCTTTGCATAGAGGTTCTTTAGGGGTCTAGTGTTTGCTTTTGTTTGTTTTGAATTTTCGACATGTTTTCCACTTAACTATCTTAGCCAAAATCTGCAGGTAAAAGTTTTGAAATGGCTCACCGTTCATTTAATAATAGTGTTAGGATGCTGATTGTATGTACGGAGGTTCTTTAGGGGTCTAGCATTAATGTTGTTTAGTCTGTTTGGGGCGCCGGTAGGGGACATGTATTGATTCATCAATACTCGCAGAATGCTTGTTCTATATGTAGTAACCTCACCGCCTTAGCATAGATGGGCAGGGATAGTTCTGTTTACCGGGTAGCTCTACCGGTTAGAGCAGTGGTGCAACTTGAAGTTCAGGATTCGAACCCCGGTCTAGTCCCGGTGAAATTTTACAATCAGAACACTGTTTTTGATTAATTAATTCTCATAAAATTCTCGCAAGGTATGAAATTCATTTCAGAAATTGTTGTATCAATTTCAACTTTTTACAAGGTCTTCAATTCCCTTAAATATTGAATATCTTCTATTAAATAGCAACAATGCCAGTTTATAGTGTGATAGTGTAGTACTTATTGTGTAAAGGGCGTTTTCCTGCAATATACTAATTATTTTGTTCTTTTGCCCGATGACAAAATGGATATCGATTTCTACTGCAGTTTTTCGCATTTGATAATATTATATTGTTAAATCAATAAGCACTGATCTCGTTCCACGCGTAGCAGTTTAATTAAAGGATCCCTGGCCCACTGCACTGTTTTCTTGCCTTATATACAGTAGATTCCTCTTAATTTTTCGTTTTGGAGATAACTATAGAACATTTTGACCACGACACTTTCGTTGATTCGTTAAAAAGTGACCAGGGTTCGAATCCCAGTCTAGTCCAGCTTCATTTTACACTCAGAACACCGTTATTGATTATTTTTTGTTGATTTCATTTTCATTTTTTTCATAAAAAGGAATGGTGTTTTCTTTTCAGAAATGTTTTATCAAAGCCGAAGTCATGCGCGAAAATACAACAGTTTCCAATGTGTAGTTACTGTACAGTTTTTACCAGTGGTACGGGCATCCTTAAATGGTGACACTTATGCTTTCACAGATTCCCTCTGTACAGTTTTTACCAGTGGTACGGGCATCCTTAAGTGGTGACACTGTTGCTGACACAGATTCCCTCTGTACAGTTTATACCAGTGGTACGGGCATCCGTAAATGGTGATACTGTTGCCGACAGAGATTCCCTCTGTACAGTTTTTACCAGCGGTACGGGCATCCGTAAATGGTGACACTGTTGCCGACACAGGTTCCCTCTGTACAGTTTTTACCAGTAGTACGGGCATCCTTAAATGGTGACACTGTTGCCGACACAGATGCCCTCTGTACAGTTTTTACCAGTGGTAAGGGCATCCTTAAATGGTGACACTGTGGCCGACACAAATTCCCTCTGTACAGTTTTTACCAGCGGTACGGGCATCCGTAAATGGTGACACTGTTGCCGACACAGGTTCCCTCTGTACAGTTTTTACCAGTTGTACTGGCATCCTTAAATGGTTACACTGTTGCTGACACAGATTACCTCTGTACAGTTTTTCACAGTGGTACGGGCATCCGTAAATGGTGCCACTGTTGCCGACACAGATTCCCTCAGTACAGTTTTTACCAGTGGTACGGGTATCCTTAAATGGTGACACTGTTGCTGATACAGATTCCCTCTGTACAGTTTTTACCAGTGGTAAGGGCATCCTTAAATGGTGACACTGTGGCCGACACAAATTCCCTCTGTACAGTTTTTACCAGCGGTACGGGCATCCGTAAATGGTGACACTGTTGCCGACACAGGTTCCCTCTGTACAGTTTTTACCAGTGGCACGCGCATCCTTAAATGGGGACACTGTTGCTGACACAGATTCCCTCTGTACAGTTTATACCAGTGGTACGGGCATCCGTAAATGGTGCCACTGTTGCCGACACAGATTCCCTCAGTACAGTTTTTCCCAGTGGTACGGGCATCCTTAAATGATGACACTGTTGCTGACACAGATTCCCTTTGTACAGTTTTTACCAGTGGTACGGTCATCCTTAAATGGTGACACTGTTGCCGACACAGATGCCCTCTGTACAGTTTTTACCAGTGGTAAGGGCATCCTTAAATGGTGACACTGTGGCCGACACAAATTCCCTCTGTACAGTTTTTACCAGCGGTACGGGCATCCGTAAATGGTGACACTGTTGCCGACACAGATGCCCTCTGTACAGTTTTTACCAGTGGTACGGGTATCCTTAAATGGTGACACTGTTGCCGACACAGGTTCCCTCTGTACAGTTTTTACCAGTGGTAAGGGCATCCTTAAATGGTGACACTGTGGCCGACACAAATTCCCTCTGTACAGTTTTTACCAGCGGTACGGGCATCCGTAAATGGTGACACTGTTGCCGACACAGGTTCCCTCTGTACAGTTTTTACCAGTTGTACTGGCATCCTTAAATGGTTACACTGTTGCTGACACAGATTACCTCTGTACAGTTTTTCACAGTGGTACGGGCATCCGTAAATGGTGCCACTGTTGCCGACACAGATTCCCTCAGTACAGTTTTTACCAGTGGTACGGGTATCCTTAAATGGTGACACTGTTGCCGACACAGATGCCCTCTGTACAGTTTTTACCAGTGGTACGGGTATCCTTAAATGGTGACACTGTTGCCGACACAGGTTCCCTCTGTACAGTTTTTACCAGTTGTACTGGCATCCTTAAATGGTTACACTGTTGCTGACACAGATTCCCTCTGTAAAGTTTTTACCAGCGGTACGGGTTCCCTTTAATGGTTACACTGTTGCTGACACAGATTACCTCTGTACAGTTTTTCACAGTGGTACGGGCATCCGTAAATGGTGATACTGTTGCCCACACAGATTCCCTCTGTACCATAATTCCTTCCTCCATCTTCACAGTTTGTGATATAAAGCCGTTGAATAAGACATGTGTAGACATTTCTTTAAGCTCAATCATATTACATATATTTTAAACAGAAGTCTGCCCAGGCATACCATAGTGATATAGAACTCCTTATGGTATACTAAATGCAACCACGGAATCAAAAACGTGCAAGATTGTTTTACGGGGTGTCATTCATTCGGAAAAGTGTATGAACTTCAGCTGATTCTTTTATATATTTGATATAGCCATGTCAAATAATTGAAACCAACTTTAATTTTGTGTGCACTGCGTGGGTCCCTAATGGGTGAGCCGTTTGACTGTTTTTGTATGCTAACTTTTATAGATTTGCATGTATTTCTTTAAAGCAATTCGTAGTATAGCAAATCTTTCAAAATGATAGCACTCCTTAGAATATTGCATTGCAGATACCAAAAATACAATACCTCGATGGCAGTACTGGAGCTGTGGGTAGCAGATTCCTTGTAGGCTGAACTAGAGCAGGGATGGAGCAGAGATACCTCGATAGGCTGTACTGGATGCGGAGGAGTTGCTGCCGACATACCACAAAGACTGTACTGGATGCGGAGGAGTTGCTGCCGACATACCACAAAGACTGTACTGGATGTGGAGCACTTGACCGGGCATCGGTCAGGTATTTCCTTCGGGACTACGGTAATATTCTTTCTTTTCTCCTTCTGTTGTAAGAATGAAGGAAATGTGTCAGATCTAAAAATCTAAACATGTGGGCATGTCAATTCCGCCAAATGTGGATTTGATCATGCCATACACCCGCATGTGGCAAGAATGATATTGTATTCGATGATGCAAGATTTTCCTTCTCTGAAGATTTGTGAAACTTGAGTTGAATGTGGGGCGAATGGACTTGATAGATCAACAGCGCTTATAATTTGATTGACATGAGAGGTATAGTGTTTGGATAGGCCGACTTTGATTCTTTTTTCTGACCATTGCCTGTCCTTCAGCTACAACAGATGTACTGTTATTACAAGCAATAGTGCTTTGTATTGAACAGTACGCGGCCTGATGACGAATGTCAGAAGATATCGTTTTTATATGTGGCGGCGGTAATGTATCACCGATTTTACCAAAATTTGGTTTGGTAAAACGATACTATTGCAAATCTTTCAAAATGATGACACTCTGTCAGAATAATGTATTGCAGATCCTGGGGAATGGCGGACGTTGACGACAGCCCGGGACATGGAGCAGGGATGGAGCAGAGATGCCTCGATAAGCTGTACCGGATACAGAGGGGTTACTGCCGACATACCTCAATGGCTGTACTGGATGCAGAAAACTTGACCGGGCATAGGTCAAGTATTTCCTTCGGGACTACGGTAATATTCTTTCTTTTTCTCATTCTGTTGTAAGAATGAAGGAAAGATAATACGTCAGATCTAAATTCCAATAAGGCTACTTGCAAACCTTACTGGGCACTCTTGCAATCGAACTAATGGACAATGCTGGTCTTTTGATCGGGTCTTACAAACTGTGTTCTTCTCTGCTATTACAAATACCTTTATGAGGAAAATGTCTGCTATTCTTTACAACTATTCCTTCTCTAAACATGTGGGCATGTCAAGTCCGCCAAATGTGGATTTGATCATGCCATACACCCGCATGTGGCAAGAATGATATTGTATTTGATGATTTGTGAAACTTGAGTTGAATGTGGGGCGAATGGACTTGATAGATCAACAGCGCTTATAATTTGATTGACAGGAGAGGTATAGTGTTTGGATAGGCCGACTTTGATTCTTTTTTCTGACCATTGCCTGTCCTTCAGCTACAACAGATGTACTGTTATTACAAGCAATAGTGCTTTGTATTGAACAGTACGCGGCCTGATGACGAATGTCAGAAGGTATCGTTTTTATATGTGGCGGCGGTAATGTATCGCCGATTTTACCAAATATTTGGTTTGGTAAAACGATACTATTGCAAATCTTTCAAAATGATGACACTCTGTCAGAATAATGTATTGCAGATCCTGGGGAATGGCGGACGTTGACGACAGCCCGGGACCTGGATCAGGGATGGAGCAGAGATACCTCGATAGGCTGTACCGGATGCAGAGGGGTTACTGCCGACATACCTCAATGGCTGTACTGGATGCAGAAAACTTGACCGGGCATAGGTCAGGTATTTCCTTCGGGACTTTGGTAATATTCTTTCTTTTCCTCATTCTGTTGTAAGAATGAAGGAAAGATAATACGTCAGATCTAAATTCCAGCAAGGCTACTTGCAAACCTTACTGGGCACTCTTGCAATCGAACTAATGGACAATGCTGGTCTTTTGATCGGGTCTTACAAACTGTGTTCTTCTCTGCTATTACAAATACCTTTATGAGGAAAATGTCTGCTATTCTTTTACAACCATTCCTTCTCTAAACATGTGGGCATGTCAAGTCCGCCAAATGTGGATTTGATCATGCCATACACCCGCATGTGGCAAGAATGATATTGTATTTGATGATGCAGGATTTTCCTTCTCTGAAGATTTGTGAAACTTGAGGTGAATGTGGGGCGAATGGACTTGATAGATCAACAGCGCTTATAATTTGATTGACATGAGAGGTATAGTGTTTGGATAAGCCGACTTTGATTCTTTTTTCTGACCATCGCCTGTCCTTCATTCAGCTACAACAGATGTACTGTTATTACAAGCAAAAGTGCTTTGTATTGAACAGTACGCGGCCTGATGACGAATGTCAGACATACAACAGACTAAACCACAGGACCACTTATGACAAACAAAGTGTATGGAACAACAACCACTGACAGACTAGAGCATGGGAACAACCAAACTCGACAACCTACAGCAATCAACATAATTCTAGTAACAGACCAGAGGAGGGGGACAACAAAAGATGGAAACACGACAGACAACATGGAAAGCACAGGAACTACCAATGACAGAACAGAAAGTATGGTACAACCACCAGCAGCAACAGAAAAAGGATATGAATCCATGACAGACCATAAAATGTAGAAGAGAACGGGACCACTACATATTACACAAGATAAGGGGTAGAAGACCTTGGAATATGAAATCAAAACTGACCAGAGCACAGGACTACAAATTACAGAACAGAGTATGGTACAACCACCAGCAACAGAGTAAACTGAGGATGGATCAACAACCTGCAGCTGATTGAACAAAAAACCTTCTAAAATGACTAGAATTAAATGATTGAACAGTAACAGACCAGACTAAAATGGATGGATCTACCAACCTTAACCAATGAAGAACTAGAACAACCAGTGACTACAGAAAGAATCTCGTACCAGTCCAGTTCCAGTGTTGATGGCACCGATTCCTTACCAGTCGGGTATTATTGATATTACATAATTATCGCAATCCTGTTTTCTGTTTGTCGGCTCAAAGCAGTTTTGAATGTCATTCAATACAAACGTTCTATTTTGTTAGTTTTTCTGATATATCTGGTTATATCTGATGTACGTCCTGGTGTAGGCTAAAGGAAAACCTTGTTAATACGAGTACAAAAAAATACATTGTTCATGTATATAGGCATTCAGTTGCATTTAAATATCAAAGGAAATAAAATAATGTTTGTTATTTAATATTTTCCGACAGGAGCTAAAAGGATGCAGTAATGATGTACAACAGACTATAGCACATGACACATATAGGACAGACCAAAGCGTATTGAACAACCACCAATGACAGATCAAAGAGTATGGAACAACCTACAATGACAGACCAACGAGTATGGAACAACCACCAATGACAGATCAAAGAGTATGGAACAACCACCAATGACCGACCAAAGAGTATGGAACAACCACCAATGACAGACCAAAGAGTATGGAACAACCACCAATGACAGATCAAAGAGTATGGAACAACCACCAATGACCGACCAAAGAGTATCGTACAACCACCATTGACAGACCAGAGAGTATCGTACAACCACCAATGACAGATCAAAGAGTATGGAACAACCACCAATGACGGATTAAAGAGTATGGAACAACCACCAATAACCGACCAAAGAGTATGGAACAACAACCAATGACCGACCAGAGAGTATCGTACAACCACTAATGACAGATCTAAGAGTATGGAACATCCACCAATGACCGACCAAAGAGTATCGTACAACCACTAATGACCGACCAATGATTAAGGACCAACCAAAGAGTATGGAACAACCACCAATAACAGACCAATGAGTATGGAACAACCACCAATAATAGACCAAAGAGTATGGAACAACAACATATGACCGACAAAAAAGTATGGAACACTCACCGATGGCACACCAAAGATTATTGAACAACCACCAATAACAGACCAGAGAGAATCGTACAACCACCAATAACCGACCAAAGAGTATGGAACAACAACCAATGACCGACCAGAGAGTATCGTACAACCACGCATGACAGATCAAAGAGTATGGAACATCCACTAATGACCGACCAAAGAGTATGGAACAACCACCAATGACCGACCAAAGAGTATCGTACAACCACTAATGACCGACCAATGATTAAGGACCAACCAAAGAGTATGGAACAACCACCAATAACAGACCAATGAGTATGGAACAACCACCAATGATAGACCAAAGGGTATGGAACAACAACATATGACCGACCAAAAAGTATGGAACACTCACCGATGGCACACCAAAGATTATTGAACAACCACCAATAACAGACCAGAGAGAATCGTACAACCACCAATAACCGACCAAAGAGTATGGAACAACAACCAATGACCGCCCAGAGAGTATCGTACAACCACTAATGACAGATCTAAGAGTATGGAACATCCACCAATGACCGACCAAAGAGTATCGTACAACCACTAATGACCGACCAATGATTAAGGACCAACCAAAGAGTATGGAACAACCACCAATAACAGACCAATGAGTATGGAACAACCACCAATGATAGACCAAAGAGTATGGAACAACAACATATGACCGACCAAAAAGTATGGAACACTCACCGATGGCACACCAAAGATTATTGAACAACCACCAATGACAGACCAAAGAGTATGGTACAACCACCAATGACAGACAAAAGAGTATGGTTCAACCACCAATGACAGACAAAAGAGTATGGTACAACCACCAATGACAGACCAAAGAGTATGGAACAACCACCAATGATAGACCAAAGAGTATAGAACAACCACCAATGACCGACCAGAGAGTATCGTACAACCACGCATGACAGATCAAAGAGTATGGAACAATCACCAATGACGCACCAAAGAGAATGGAACAACCATCAATGACCGACCAAAGAGTATGGAACAACCACCAATGACACACCAAACAGAAAAGAACAACCACAAATGGCAGACCAAATAGTATGGAACAACCACCAATGACCGATCGATGAGTAAGGAACAACCAAAGAGTAAGGAACAACCACCAATGATAGATCAAAGAGTATGGAACAATCACCAATAACCGATCAAAGAGAATGGAACAATGACCAATGACCGACCAAAGAGTATGAAACGATCACCAATGACAGATCAAAAAGAATTTACCAACCACCAATGACCGACCAAATAGTATGGATCAACCACCAATAACAGACCAATGAATATGGAACAACCACCAATGAGAGACCAAAGATTATTGAACAACCACCAATGACAGAACACACGTATGGAACAACCATCAATGACCGACCAAAGAGTATCGTACAACCACCAATGACAGACCAAAGAGTATGGTACAACCACCAATGACAGACCAAAGAGTATGGTACAAACACCAATGCCAGACCAATGAGTATGGAACAACCACCAATGATAGACCAAAGAGAATGGAACAACCACCAATGATAGATCACCAATGACAGATCAAAAAGAATTTACCAACCACCAATGACGGACCAAATAGTATGGATCAACCACAATAACAAACCAAAGAATAATGAAAAACCACCAATGAGAGACCAAAGATTATTGAACAACCCCCAATGACGCACCAAAAATTATTGAACAACCACCAATGACAGATCAAAAAGTATGGAAAAAAACTGACAGATCAAAGAGTATGGAACATCCACCAATGACAGATCAAAGAGTATCGTACAACCACCAATGACAGATCAAAAAGTATGGAAAAAAACACCAATGACCGACCAAAGTGTATGGAACAACTACCATTGACAGACCAGGGTATGGAACCAGAAAATGACAAATCACAAAAGAACAACCACAAATGGCAGACCAAATAGTATGGAACAACCACCAATGACAGCTTAAGGAGTATTGAACAACCATCACTGACCGACCAATGAGTACGGAACAACCAAAGAGTAAGGAACAACCACCAATCATAGATAACAGAGTATGGAACAATCACCAATGACCGACCAAAGAGTATGAAACGATCACCAATGACAGATCAAAGAGTATCGTACAACCACCAATGACCGACCAAATAGTATGGAACAACCAATAACCGACCAAAGAGTATGGAACACTCACCGATTGCTCACCAAAGATGATTGAACAACCTCCAATGATAGACCAAAGAGTATAACAACCACCAATGACAGACCAGAGCGTATGGAACAACCATCAATAACCAACAAAAGAGTATGTAACAACCATCAATGACCGACCAAAGAGTATTGAACAACCACCAATGACGCACCAACGATTATTGAACAACCACCAATAACAGACCAGAGAGAATCGTACAACCACCAATGACAGACCAGAGCGTATGGAACAACCACCAATGATAGATCACCAATGACAGATCAAAAAGTATGGAACACTCATCGATGGCACACCAAATATTATTTAACAACCACCAATAACAGACCAATGAGTATGGAACAAACCACCAATGACAGACCAAAGCGTATGGAACAACCATCAATAACCAACAAAAGAGTATGAAACAACCATCAATGACCGACCAGAGAATATGGGACAACCACCAATGACGCACCAAAGATTATTGAACAAACACCAATGACAGACCAGAGCGTATGGAACAACCATCAATAACCAACAAAAGAGTATGAAACAACCATCAATGACCGACCAGAGAATATGGGACAACCACCAATGACGCACCAAAGAGCAGGGAACAACCATCAATGACCGACCAGAGAATATGGAACAACCACCAATGACAGGCCAAAGAGTATGGAACAACCAATAACCGACCAAAGAGTATGGAACAATCACCAATAACCGATCAAAGAGAATGGAACAATCACCAATAACCCATCAAAGAGAATGGAACAATGACCAATGACCGACCAAAGAGTATCGTACAACCACCATTGACAGACCAGAGAGTATCGTACAACCACCAATGACCGACCAGAGAGCATGGAACAACCACCAATGACCGACCAGAGAGCATGGAACAACCACCAATGACCGACCAGAGAGCATGGAACAACCACCAATGACCGACAAAAGAGAATGGAACAACCACCAATGATAGATCAAAGAGAATGGAACAATCACCAATAACCGATCAAAGAGAATGGAACAATGACCAATGACCGACCAAATAGTATGGAACAACCACCAATGACCGACCAAAGAGTATGGAACACTCACCGATTGCACACCAAAGATGATTGAACAACCACCAATGATAGACCAAAGAGTATGGAACAACCACCAATGATAGACCAAAGAGGATGGAACAACCGCCAATGACCGACCAAAGAGTATGGAACAACCACCAATGACCGACCAAAGAGTATGGAACAACCACCAATGACCGACCAAAGAGTGGAACAACCACCAATGACGCACCAAAGATTATTGAACAACCACCAAGGACAGACCAGAGCGTATGGAACAACCATCAATGACCGACCAAAGAGTATGGAACAACCAATAACCGACCAAAGAGTATGGAACAATCACCAATAACCAACCAAAGAGTATGGAACAACCAATAACAGACCAAAGAGTATGGAACAACCACCAATGACAGATCAAAGAGAATTTACCAACCACAAATGACCGACCATATAGTAGGGGACAACCACCAATAACAGACCAATGAGTATGGAACAACCCCCAATGATAGACCAAAGAGTATGGAACAACCAATGACGACCAAAAAGTATGGAACACTCACCGATGGCACACCAAAGATTATTGAACAACCACCAATAACAGACCAGAGAGAATTGTACAACCACCAATGACCGACCAAAGAGTATGGAACAACCACCAATGACCGACCAAAGAGTATGGAACAACCACAAATGACCGATCAAAGAGTATGGAACAACCACCAATGACCGACCAAAGAGTATGGAACAACCACCAATGACGCACCAAAGATTATTGAACAACCACCAATGACAGACCAGAGCGTATGGAACAACCACCAATGACAGACCTAAGAGTATTGAACAACTACCAATGACAGGCCAAAGAGTATGGCACAACCACCAGTGACCTAACCAAAGAGTATGGAACAATTGCCAATGACACACCAAAGAGTATGGAACAACCACCAATGACAGGCCAAAGAGTATGGTACAACCACCAATGACAGACTAAGGAGTATGGAACAACCACCAATGACAGGCCAAAGAGTATGGTACAACCACCAATGACAGGCCAAAGAGTATGGAACAACCACTAATGACAGACCAAAGAGTATGGTACAACCACCAATGACAGACCAATGAGTATGGAACAACCACTAATGACAGACCAAAGTGTACGGAACAACCACCAATGACAGACCAATGAGTATGGAACAACCACCAATGACAGATCAAAAAGTATGGAAAAAAACACCAATGACCGACCAAAGTGTATGGAACAACTACCATTGACAGACTAGGGTATGGAACCAGAAAATAACAAATCACAGCTGAAATAATGAAACGGGCCAGAGCACAGGACCACTATTGACAGACCAAAGTATGGTATAACCAATACTTAAAGGCCCCAAAAAATGGAAGCAACACAACAGAAAACAAAGCAATCAGAAGACCAAATCACAAACTGTAAAACATAAGGTGAAACAACCAATCAAAACCGGCCACTGAGGACGAAAACACAACATTCAGCAGAGCGCTATGAATAAGACAACCACAGACAATAGTCCACAGCGGATGGAACCACAACCCAGGCCACGACTACAGAGAATTGGGACTACAAGTAACGATAGATTACAGAGGCTATGGCAACCATTCATGGCTGATAAAGGAATAGAACACCCAGTAACTACAGAAGGAATTCTTTACCAGAGTCTAGTTTATGTGTCGATAGCACCGATTCCTTACAAAACAGGTATTATTGATATTACACAACTATCACAGTCCTAAACGCTCTGATCATGAATGTTTTACGTTTATCAGCTGAAAGCAGTTTTAAATGTCATTGAATACACCAATCATTTTTTTAGTCATTCTGATATATCTAAATATAACTGATGTACGTCCTCGTTTAGGTTTAAGGAAAAATCTTGTTTATAGCAATATAATGGTACAACAGAAATATATTGTACATGTATATAGGATTTTAGTTGCATTTAAATATGAAAGGAAATAACGTCTGGTATTTAATATTTTCCACGGAAGCTAATAGGATGCAGAAATGCTGTACAACAGACTATAATACATGGCCACACAGGACAGACCAAAGGATATGGAACAGACCAGAGGATGGATAGAGCATAGCTGAAATAATGAAACAAAACACAGGACCACTAATGCTGACCAAAGTATGGTATAACCACTAGCATCAGACCAGAGGAGGAGACAGCAATACTAAAATGCCCACAAAAGATGGAAGCAACAACGACGACAGAAAGCAAAGCAATCAGAAGATGGCACCACAATGTAAGACGGACCAGAGCATATGGCGACCTAGGACAGACCAAATAGCATGGAACAAGTACCAAATACAGACCAGAAGATGGCACCACAATGTATGGTATAACCACTAGCATCGGATCAGAGGAGGAGACAGCAATACGATGACAGAAAGCAAGGAAAGCAATTAGAAGATGGAACCACTTATAGGACAAACCAGAGCATATGACGACGTAGGACCAAATAGTATGCAACAAGCACAAAATACAGACCAGAAGATATACCAAACTCTACAAATGCCAAACACAACACAAAACACGGAAAGCAAAATTAATAGAACACGGCCTTCGTCACATAACTCCAGAAGATGGAACCAAAACGTAAGATGAACCAAAACAAAGAGCCCCGAGTGATAGAACAAAGAGTATGGTACAACCACCAGCAACAGACAACGGCGGACAGAACCACAACTTATGGCAACCCATAATGGATGTGAAACACAGCAAAGTATCGCAAGGCACTCCATTGTACCACCCCCAACGGTAATGATTTCTATATCTAACAAACAGTGAACTTATGTCAGACAGCATAGGTCACAGTCAGGTCATAGTGACCTACTTCTTGCACCCCTCCATTCCGAGATGTCCTTGTTCACCAAATCTGGTTACTCCTGGTAAAATTGTATAGAAGATATGCCTTAGACGAACATTTTCAAAATTAAATATCAAAGGTCAAGTCATAGGTCACAGTGACCTAATTCTTGCACTCTGCACTCCATCATTCCAAGATGTTGTTCATTATAATGGAGTAAAAAAAAAAAAACACTTGTCCTCGGCTAATATATTTAACACTGATTTCTACAATCATTCTTATTTTACTTTACAGGACATGACAACGATGTGTATCCTGTATTCCCGGTATCTACAAAATCTCCACTTGTGCACAAGCAGGCTGCTGAAAAATATCTGTAAATTTGAACCTGTAACCTGGGACGGATTGGTATATGGAGGTGTTCACTTTGACCTGAAGACATTTGATCCTGAAGTTACAAAACTATGTGTTTTTGTTAGGATCTTATCTAAATATTGTCAGTCATTTGATGAAGGGCTATGCATAGAAAAAAAGGTTTTAAAGAAATAATTCAAATTCTTGAATCGGTTTGCAGAAGTATTAAGACCATTTCATATTTGTAAAATGTATTTCATTTGTTTTTTTTAGATAGAGAGTCCCATCACTTTAATACAGATATTAACTACTGAATAATTTTCATGTGTAACTGATATTTGCTCTATATCATTATTTCAAGTCATCGTAATGCACATCTTCAATTTATAAATATTAAATTCCCTTTGCCCTTGAAGATTCTCCTGAACAAGTTTGGTTCTTTGGAGATAAAAAACAATAAGTGGAACCCTCTACCTTAATCACTTCCATTTTCATACTCATTCACTCAAAACAAACATTGTGCAAAAAAGAAAATTCTGAAACACTTTCTTTTGTGAGAAATGCTAATTTTTGGTGTTTTAGTGTTTTTTGTCCGAAAAACCTTTATAAAATTAGAAATGTATTTCTTTCACTCTATTGAGGTTGTCATTTTTACTAGAAACATTCAGTGTAAAGTACTTTTACAGAATTAATGTCTGTACACTTGAACTTAAAATATGTATATTTTGTTAAATGTGTCGAAATATAGGAGTACAGTAATTACTCTTTTGTTATTTAAGGACGTTTATTGCAATATCAAAAATTTCCCAAAAAGGAATAACTAGCTATTTTTTACTCATAAAACCTATCTGTAGAAAATGCTATTAAATTCTGTTTTAAACTTTTCTAACGTGTCCATATCTATTTTTAAAGTCATTTTCATGATAATGAAACAAATAGTTAATTTATTTTAAAGATTGGAACTACTTCTTTCAGCAAGTCAGTAAAATATATGAATCAATGTATTACAACAATTGTGTAATCAGAGAAAGTTTTTGTATCTATTATATTTGATATTTTTATATATTTGTATGCCACCTTAGGTAGAACCATGGTCCAGCTTTGACTGTCACTGGCATACCAACACTGATATGCTAATTGCCAATTACTCATTTTCTTAATGCCAAGTGCTTATTGCTGTTAAACATGTTTAAATTCACAATTTTTCTTTACTATACCTTCAGTACACTTGTACCTGAGCCCCCTACTTGCAGGACAATTATAAATTTTATTGATTTTGTAAGCTTTTCAACAGGGCGTTTGTCTAGTCCAGTCCGGTCCCAAGATGGTTAAGAATATATTATATTTGGGTGGTCAGGTGGCACAATGGATAGCGCACTCACCTTTCACTATGACGACCAGGGTTCGATTCCCTGATTGGATGTGAAATAAAGGCACGGGGTCACCTGCCTGCTTTTTTAATTATCTTACATAGGTCATATTAAATATGCAATGATCTCAATAAGAAACATCAGATACTGCTCAGTGGTTTTTCACCGGGTACTCCGGTTTTCTCCGGTTTTCTCCACCACCAAACATTGCCCATCCATTCATGACCATAGCTGTTAATACGATGTACAATTTGGACACAAAGATTCCAAATGTAGATATTTCAATTAAATAACACCAATTCTTGTACAAATGAATTATCCAAACTTTTTAAAATGGTAAAATACTCCCAGGTGTGTGATATATATCATATCAATGTAACAAAGGTTTGGAAATTATTATTGGGAAAACTGAGATTTTATTTTTCTCTACTACTTTATGGAGTTTTTGTAATTTTTTCTCCAGTTTTTTTAATTATCTTACATAGGTCATATTAAATATGCAATGATCTCAATAAGAAACATCAGATACTGCTCAGTGGTTTTTCACCGGGTACTCCGGTTTTCTCCACCACCAAACATTGTCCATCCATAAATGACAATAGCTGTTAATAGGATGTAAACACTAACCAAGGTAGATAAATGTAACAGACCAAGTTAAAGGTCTACACAGGTTAATGCAATTTATAAGTTTCATTGCAGACAGATTTNTCCGGTTTTCTCCGGTTTTCTCCACCACCAAACATTGCCCATCCATAAATGACTATAGCTGTTAATAGGATGTAAAACACTAACAAATTAAAGGTAGATAAATGTAACAGACCAAGTTAAAGGTCTGGTTTACACAGGTTAATGCAATTTACAAGTTTCCATGCAGACAGATTTGGGATTTGTGAACCGTTTTGAGATGACTGACAAACTAGGTTGTGATAAAGCGGTATATACCAACCTCAAATTATTATTATTATTTTTTATTATTATTACAGATTCTCAATAATATACAGTATTGACTAGGGTGGTCGGGTGGCGCAGTGGATAGCCCACTCCCCATTCACCAAGGTTGAAAGATATATGGGGTGACTCCGATTTCCTCCCACATTAAAACCCCCTGTGTGCTACCATCAAAAGTGGTTAATATAAGTAAATACAATTTTCTTGTATAATTGTTTTTAAATGAAATCAAGTTTATCAATACTTTACCAAGGTGACTGTTTATTCAAAGATATTCAATACCTAAACAAGGACAAAAGAAAAATTGGGATTTTTTTTAAAGCATTTTTATTCCATATCATTGCTGAAATGTTTTCTAAGATATTGTACATGCAAATTTTATCTAAAGAATTTTCAAATCCATCACTCCCTGTTTTTGCTTTAGAAACACCTTACATGTACATGCAAAAAGCTTAGTGACTCCCTCAGCAACAATATTTGATTTTATGAACATCAGTTTGTATACAGATTATTTTGAATACATTGTTACAGTATATAGTATTGTGTAGTTCAGCATGTCACTGATACTTCCAACAAAGAATGAAATATTTGCTTTAATTTATATAACTGAACTTCATGAAAAAGAATTGTTCATTTATGTTTGTGTTTTTGTAAACTTCAATGTTAATTAATGTTCAGAAATCTGTTTCAATACATTTTATTGATTGATCAAATGGATTGAACAACAGGCATAGCCTATATAATTAAGATTTCTCCTGAATAAAAATATATATGAACAGTTTACAACTAATTATTTAAAGTCTTGTGTTATTAGCCACTTAATAAATCTGAGAAACCTTATTTCTTTGTCTTTGTTGTGATATAGAACTTTTATCAGCAAGGAAGCAACTGTAAACATACTTTAGATAGAAATAATAATAATTTATGTAATATAAAATTTGAATTATATTATAATTTTGAACCTGGCAGATATGAGTTGGAGAGGGTTCAAATATAACGGTATGTGCTTTTACATAATGTACATAAAGTAATTAATTACTTCCTAAATAAGTATGTTTACAGTTTCTATCTGAAATCAAAGAGGATCTGCAGAATATAGTTCATTGGTAGAACTCAAAAGAAAACAACATAGTAAGCAAAGGGAGGTAATCTTCATTTTACTATTTACCTTTAACCCTTTCACCACTATAGTCCATAATAGTCACATCTAGATAAATGCATGGTAGAGTCTACTCAGTTAATATAGGGGTGAACGGGTTAACCCTTCTCTTTAATTCTACCATTGAGTATGGCAACACACCCTCAACAAAGGGAAGTAACTTTGCACCGCTGACTGAAAATCAAGATCATAGCGATCTAGTATGGTGGAAATAGCAGATATGAAGTAATAATATGCAAGATTCATTAACCAATAATAATACCATTTCTTGTTTACAATATTTATTTTCAAAAACAAACAATTAGTGGTGAAATATGCCTGTACAGTGAAACCTGCCTTATTTGACACCCTGAANTCTGAAATCAAAGAGGATCTGCAGAATATAGTTCATTGGTAGAACTCAAAAGAAAACAACATAGTAAGCAAAGGGAGGTAATCTTCATTTTACTATTTACCTTTAACCCTTTCACCACTATAGACCATAATAGACACATCCAGATAATTGCATGGTAGAGTCTACTCAAGTTAATATAGGGGTGAAAGGGTTAACCTTTCTCTTTAATTCTACCAATGAGTATGGCAATACACCCTCAACAAAGGGAAGTAACTCTGCAGCGCTGACTGAAAATCAAGATCATAGCAATCTAGTATGGTGCCAGGTGGAAATATCAGATATGAAGTAATAATATGCAAGATTTATTAACCAATAATATACCATTACTTGTTCACAATATTAATTTTCAAAAACAAACAATTAGTGGTGAAATATGCCTGTACAGTGAAACCTGCCTTATTTGACACTCTGAGGAAACCAACAAATTGGTTGAATTACACAATGTGTCTTTATAAACAGGTTTTATTTGGTATTTGTGAATGCTGGAACAAACAGATTAGGATCCAGAGTGCAAGGTTCTTAGCCCAAGATGCAGTTATGGCAAAGTTGGTCTAGGTCATACAGTCTGTTCAAAACAAATTTACATGTCATTTAAACTTTTAGAATTTAAATCCTAAATCACCAATTGAAATTTTGAGTTATGATATCAACTTGTTATAAAACTTTTTTTATAATTCATATTGGAATCTTTGTATCTTTGGTGCAAGTTTAGCAAGTGTAGGATTAAACTTTTTGAGATGCAACACAAAACAGAGAGCTAAACACAATTTAAACATTGATGAGGAAACTCACGGCAGAGTTGGTGTAAGTTTATATGCTGAGGACTTTTTGAGATACAACACATAACACACAGCTAAACATTTAACATTGACGAGGATGTTTTAACAGCTGCTGGACCAGGAAATGTAGGTCACATTTAGTATCTGACCAGGAAATGTAGGTCACATTTAGTATCTGACCAGGAAATGTAGGTCACATTTAGTATCTGACCAGGAAATGTAGGTCTCATTTAGTATCTGACCAGGAAATGTAGGTCTCATTTAGTATCTGACCAGTAAATGTAGGTCACATTTAGTATCCAACCAGTAAATGTAGGTCACATTTAGTATCTGACCAGGAAATGTAGGTCACATTTAGTATCATACCAGGAAATGTAGGTCACATTCAGTATCTGACCAGGAAATGTAGGTCACATTTAGTATCTACCAGGAAATGTAGGTCACATTCAGTATCTGACCAGGAAATGTAGGTCACATTTAGTATCTGACCAGGAAATGAAGGTCACATTCAGTATCTGCTACATGAATTGCAATGAAGAAGTCGAGATTTTTATCAATTTTGTAACATTTGTAAAAAAAAAAAAAGGGCTAAATGCAAACATTTGATAGTTCTGCTGCTGCCACAGGGAAAGTGATGCTTTGGTATGTCCTGCCTGTGTGACGTCCATCGCAGACGAGACGAAAATGGAAAAACAGCTGTCGGAATCAGATATGAGCAGATGAAGGATTTTTTTTACCACTGGTTCAGATTAGACGGGTTACACTGTATAAAATGTTGTCATATTATTTTAATTTGATTAGATTCCTTGCGACAATAAACAAAAAATAAACCCAGTGAGTATTCCATAAAAATCATAAAATGTTGCAATGCATTTTTCAGAATCACATTTGTTCCAAATTTGAATACATGAAAATAGAAATAAAAAAAAAATCTTTACATTGCAAAGCCAACACTTTACCAGCGTTGCTATCCAGAATTATAAATGTGCAACATGAAAATGAGTGTCAAATTTTGGGGCTGCAAACCTATGAAAATATTGACAGAGGAAGTTACTCTAAACCAGCAAAACTCATTTTGGTTGCTTTATCTTCTGTAAAGAAGGGAGACTACTCAAAAGAAAAAAAATCAGAGTGGAGCTCTTCTTTGTGATAACAACTCAGATGCAGTGGTACCCTTTAACTTAAAGCATAAAAATGTTTTTCAGCAACAATACCTACCCTTATATTAGTTGTCTTGGCTACAGTGATGTTAAAGAAAGGAAATATCAAAATCAGAATATTTGCTTCATTGATCTTGTGTATTAAAAGAGATTGTTTGTAATTGTTTGACTGAAAAGGAAAAAGAAGAATCATCAATTCTGAATTATAAGTTATAAACATTACATATGACAAAAGACAGAAAAAGAGAGAGAGAATACAGATGAGGAAAATAAAGGAATGGGATGAACAAACAAGCAGTATATCATGTGGGATTACTGACAGAAAATGGCTTGGGATTAGGGGCAAGTTAAACAGATTTTACCTATTATATAATATATAAACTTTATTTATTTTACAACAATTATGAAACAAGTCATTTCAACTTATATTAATCACTCTTGTTGGCCCGGATGTTAGCGCACGGGGGTCTTGTTGTGGGAGGAAACCGTAGTACCCGGAGAAAACCCACGGAATCGGGCAGGTGACCCCATACCTTTTCACGTCCGATCGAGGAATCGAACCCCATATTCCCCAATNTTTGGGGCTGCAAACCTATGAAAATATTGACAGAGGAAGTTACTCTTTAACCAGCAAAACTCCTTTTGGTTGTTTTATCTTCTGTAAAGAAGGGAGACTACTCAAAAGAAGAAAAAAATCAGTGGAACTCTTCTTCGTGATTACAACTCGGATGTAGTACCCTTTAACTTAAAGCATAAACATGTTTTTCAGCAACAATACCTACCCTTATATTAGTTGTCTTGGCTACTGTGATGTTAAAGAAAGGAAATATTAAAATTAGAATATTTGCTTCATTGGTCTTGTGGATTAAAATATATTGTTTTTAATTGTTTAAAAAGGGAAAAGAAGAATCATCAATTATGAGTTATAAGTTATAAACATTACATATGACAATAGACAGAAAAAGAGAAAGAGAAAGACAGATGAGGAAAATAAAGGAATAGGACTGAACAGACAGACAGTATATCATGTGGGATTACTGTCAGAAAAGTGCTTGGGATTAGGGGCAATTTAAACAGATTTTACCTATTTTTCCTTATATTTTTGAAAGCATGACTCACCTTTATCTTATGCAATATACTTTGAACCACATAGTTGATTGAGTCTGTGAGGAGGTCGTTCAGGTCATTAATGGAGTTACAGAATGGCAGACAAGTCTAACAGCCATCAGGGAGAATGGTCATCTGGTCTGGTAAATCGTACAAAACAAATAATACAACTTTGGCCTCAATATATTTAGGAGTAGAACTATTAGTTTCATCCTCGATAAGTCTCGTTTCATTTGACGTCACATTTTGCTGCAACA